>NC_000071.6:16072666-16365166 GCF_000001635.26 Mus musculus | reverse complement strand
AAAGATCACCATGTTTTTACTTTTTAACACAAACATGTTACCCTTTTGAAAAATATTTTTAAAAATCAAGATCATATCAAAAATATCTTTTATTGAAATGTCTAAAGTTGTTGGTCTCAATTACAAAAGTAGCACTACTTAGCTACAGTCTTAATTCCTAAAAGTGTTTGAATTTCAATTTTCAAGAAATGGTGATATTTATCACTGGCAATATACCAACAATCCATCATTTTACAGATAGCCAAAGTAGAAAAAAAGGGACAAAGTATATTATCAAATGAAATTCAGAATAAAGTGCAAATCAGTGCTCATAACAGGCTTTCTATGAGGGCATAAATGTTTTTTGCTTACCCAATATGGTTTAAAAAAAAAAAGGACCCAACTATACCACTCCTGGGCATAACTCAAAAGATGCTCTAATATATAGCAAGGGCACATGCTCTACTATGTTCTTAGCAACCTTATTTATAATAGACAGAAGCTGGAAAGAACCCAGATGCCCCTCAACAGAGGAATGGATACAGAAAATGTGGTACATTTACACAATAGAGTACTACTCAAATATAAAAAACAGTGACTTCATGAAATTCTTAGGCAAATGGATGGAACTAGAAGATATCCTGAGTGAGGTAACACAGTCACAAAAGAACACACATGGTATGTGCTCACTGATAAGTAGATAGTAGCCCAAAAGTTCTCAATACCCAAGATACAATGCACAGACCACATGAAGCTTAAGTAGAAGGAAGACCGAAGTGTGGATGCTTCAGTCCTTAGAAGGGAGAACAAAATACTCATGGGAGGAAATATGGAGACAAAGTGTGGAGTAGAGTCTGAAGGAAAGGTCATTCACAGACTGCCCCACCTGGGCATCTATCCCATATACAGTCACCAAACCCAGGCGCTATTGTGGATGCAGGGAAATGCTTGCTGAGGGGAACCTGATATGGCTATATCCTGAGAGGCTCTGTCAGAGCCTGACAAGTACAGGGGCACACGCTTGCAGCCATCCACTGGACTGAGCACAGTTCCCCAGTGGAGGAGTTACAGAAAGGACTGAAGAGCTGAAGGGGTTTGCATAGGAAACCTTAGGAAGGACAAAAATTTCAACCAAAGAGATTTCAACCCCAGATTTCCTAGGTATTAAATCACCAGCCAAAGAGTATATACACATGGAGGGACCATTGGCTCCAGCTGCATATGTAGCAGAGGATGGCCTTGTTGGGCAACAATGGGAGGTGAGGACCTTGGTCCTGTGAAGGCTTGATGCCCAAGTGTTGGGGAATGCCAGGGTGGGGAAACAGGAGTGGGTGGATGGGTTGAGGAACACCTCCACAGAAGCAGAGGGAGGGGGGATGAGAAGAGGGAACTGGGAAAGGGGATAACATTTGAAATGTAAATAAAGAAAAATCCAATTAAGAAAAAGAAAAAAAAGTTTTTGAAACGTGACATAAAATTTTAATTAAAATGTAAATAGGTGCCTATAGTTGGAAATGTACTTTGTAGAGCTCAGATATGCAACCAGGCTTTACGCTTCATGCCCAGCACTAGTTGTTTCAGTTTCCTTTATAATCAATATAAAAATATAATATATGACCTGATTTCTTTACCTTCTTAAAAGCAGGGGAATTTTTCTGGCTTTTTCTTTTTTACTGGGGAAACTACACAGAATAACTCTAGTGATGTGCATTTAAGTGATCTGTGACATGGATCTCTGCCCTTCTGGTTCTGCATGCACACATTGCTTTTACTGGACAATTGGTGCAAAGTCTGTGGGCTGTGCGAGTGCTCTAGAAGCAGATGGTCTATGCTGCTGTGCAATTTTCTAAAGTTGAAAGCCCTGTAGACTCATTTTTAAATAAAGTGATCTTCATCCAGAATTTATATTTAACTTCTCCCTTTATGTTCCTCTTCAAAAACTCTGTCTCCTTGGAAACACAGTTTACAGAATCAAGTCATAAACCCACCGACCATGTCTATTGGCTCAGTCCTTGGAGGAAAAATAATAGTGATTGTAATTCTATGGACTAACTTTTTCAACTCCCAGAACCTACCGTGGCAATTTCAGAATCTCAACTTCCCTTACCTCCTCCTGTTTCTTGTCTCTGTTATCATCCTTCTGGAAACACTTGCAATCCATCTCTAAAAGACCCCTCTGCATTTTGTAAACTGTGGTTCAGGGACCCTATAACCTAGATTGGCAATTACCTCAGACCTTCTAAAACTTCCATTTTGCCCTTCTCTTCTATCTCATCACAGCCAAGTTAATTTTCTCTATCTTGCAAAACACTTAAAAAGATGTTTTCTGAATGCTAGCATTAACCACAGCCTTTGGAGATATATTCTTCAGAGGCTTCAATGTCAACTCAAAAGTAATATTGATTTCTTTATGTCAGAGAAGGGTTAATGTATAAACAATGATACCCCTAACTTTTTAAAACCCTTCTTAATTATCACACATGAAGAAGTGTTGATTGGAATTATTATCATAAGTAAAATTTATGCTATAAAAGTTTTAATATTGACCTTGTTTATAAAATGCATTCAAAATTCTCCATTCTGCCTAGAATCAGAGGCTCCACCATGTAACTGTTGCTAAAACAATTACAGGTTATCAAAACTTATGAGACCTATAATAAAACCAAGTATTTCTGACAGTTTTAGTATTCATCTCTGACCTTACTGAGCGCTTTCCTTACATCCTGTGATTATGACAGGCCTGAATGCTGTCCTTAGTAACCAACAACTACTTAACACAAGGGCACAGAGTACCTGGAACAGTTTCCACAGTCCAGTAAACCACTGAATGATTTAGTATCGTTCTTGAAGAAGTACTGGGTTTGTTCTGTGATGCAGCTCTGCTTAGACAGGGAGGCTGTGAAGTCATCTTCCTCCATCTCAACTGTGGGAGTCAAACAGAGACCGTCACCAACAGGAGACACAGAGCTTCCTGGAATCACTGCTCATAGGAGCAAAGTTAATGGACAAGAACATTTTATGGTAGGTTGGTTTACAGCTGAGTTACTGCCTGGCTGTCACTAAAATGTGCATTCAAAGGTCCTAAATAATAAATCAATATTTAAGCTACAAAATTCAGGTCAATATGAACTGTAAAACTTTGAAAATCATTGGAAAATAAAAATTTCACTATATCTAAACTATCAGTTTGATGATCCCTTCCTCTTGCTCACCCACGTGCACATGTGTGAATGCATACACATACGCTCCCTCTCTCTATGAGTTTGCTAGACTGACTTCTGTGCCAATGACCTCATCTGCTCATTGACATACCTGCCTCAAGGAGCCGTGGAAATGTCAAACTCAAGAGCAGCTGCTGGAGAATAGACCTGAAATTTTAAATGAATAATTGAGAAACATGTAGAAGTTCTCTTTCAGAATATTGTATATGAAAATACTGAGCAGTTTTGCATGCACAAATATACACGTAACTCATTTTATCTTTTTCAGAAAAAAGTATAGTTTAATAGAAACTTGAAGATATTTTGTATAGTTCTTGAATTGTGAAAAAGTTTACACCTTTGACTCTCAGTAGCAAAAGATTTATAAATTCATGAGGCAAAAGTTTTGGGACCAAAGGAGGGACATCCAAGAGTGAAGACACCTAGTGAGCAATATAATATTAAGAAGTGTTGACTCTATGGGGAAGAAAATCTACATTTGGTCCATTAACTTTATAATCCTTAATTTTCTGTTCATTTTAGTTATTAAAACTCCAGAATACAGTAAATACATACAAACAAAAATCACTATCTGAACTGCAGGCTTGAGCATAATCTGTAATGTGGCATACCTAAAGTTATATAGAGAAGAAATACAACATATTTTAGTTTTATAAAAAATGGTAATTGAACCAAGTTTTAGTATACAATATCCTGGAACTGAATTTACTTAAGGGGCAGTAACAGAGATTTTGGCCAGAAAATGGAACAAAGATAACTATTCCAGGATTATAGGAATATCTACTTATATTAAAATATGAATAGCACTATCATATTGTCGAATAACATTTTTCAAAAAATGGAATTTTTAAAAATTGGAATATTTTTGATATTTTAGTAAAAATGATAGGGCACTCAGGAATCAAGCAGAGGGAGAAGGAAGGAGAGAGAGGATTCTCCACACAAGAGGAGGCTGAGTGACTTGGGTGATCAGAATGTGATTTCCACACTCTTGTAGTGTCTCAGCAGGATACATGTTTGAACATCACAGGTGGAAGGGAATGACAGATGCCAGGGATGGAGAGAGCCATCCACAAGATGAAAAGGAGTCACTTCAACATGAGGCTTCTGACCCTTTGCCAATATTGCATTAATGGTAAAAGGTAGAAAGTTTAGTTACTATGTTTTGAATTTGAATCGTATTTGCATATTAAGGATAATTGTCATGTGTTATAGATAAGTACTCTTAGAAATGAAGGATTAATTGAAATGTTCAAAGACACCAATTGAGAGCTCTAGCTGGATCACAAAGTAATCTCCTCAAAATCCCATGCCCAGAGAGGATAGAAAAAGGCTGGGCAGTGGTGGCACACACCTTTAATCCCAGCAATCGGGAGGCAGAAAACGGTGGATTTCTGAGTTCAAGGCCAGCTTGGGCTACAGAGTGAGTTTCAAGGCTATACAGAGAAACTGTCTCAAAAAACAAAAAAACAAACAAAAAAAAATCTAACTGCTGGAAAACTGAAAGAAGTTCTACAATGTGCTGTCTCTTGGGCCTGGCATAGCCTTGGCAAACACAAACTCACAGTAGCTGTGGTACTTATACAGGGCCTGCAAAAGACTGGACCTGCTGGAAACTAGTTCGGTTAGAGGAGGGTCCCACCCATGCATACTAAAGTATTGGTTGCAGATGGATTATGGGAGAAGGAGTGTCATTACCTTCAGATATGTACCCACTGGCAAGCTCATCAGGCCCTACTGGATAGTTCCATACCTATGAGCTCTCAGATGGCCTTGGTGAACTCAGTGGACCACAAGCCAAATGATGGTAAAATGGCTAAGTGATTTGTAGGGAGGGGGATAGGCTCATAGGGGTGGAAGGGAAATAAAAGATGGTGGAATCAGAATGCATTCCATATATATAAGAAATACAGAAGTGGACGCTCACAGTCATCTATAAGATGAAACACAGGGTCTCCAATAGAGGAGCTAGAGAAAGTACCCAAGGAGCTAAAGGGATCTGCAACCCTATAGGTGAAACAACAATATGAACTGACCAGTACCACCAGAGCTCATATCTCTAGCTGCATATGTAGCAGAAGATGGCCTAGTCGGCCATCATTGGGAAGAGAGGCCCCTAGGTCTTGCAAACTTTATATGCCCCAGTACAGGGGAACCCCAGGGCCAAGAAGTGGGAGTGGGTGGGTAGGGGAGCAGGGCAGGGAGAAGGTATAGGGAACTTTCGGGATAGCATTTGAAATGTAAATAAAGAAAATATCTAATAAAATAAAATAAAGAAAGAAATCACCAGGAACAAATGTAACTTTAACTAACTTTAAATGTCTCTGAAGAAGGTGACATTTTCTTGAACTGATCTGTTTTTTCATATTAAAAAGTTGAAAAGTATGCTTAACATGATCATTTAGAAATAACTAATATTTCTAGCATGTAGGAAAGGAAGGAATAATATCCATAACACAACTCACCTGTCAAAAAAACACATAGTTTACCAGGCAGTGGTGGTGCATGCCTTTAATCCCAGTATGTGGGAGGCAGAGGCAGGCGGATTTCTGGGTTCAAGGATAGCTTGGTCTACAGAGTGAGTGCCAGAACAGCCGGGTTATACAGAGAAACCTTGCCTGGAAAAACCAACCAAACCAAAAACCAAACCAAAACCCAAACAGCAACAACAACAAACATATTTAATGACATTTTTTCTTTCCTTTATAGGAAAACAAACTCTTGACTTACCAGGCGGCAGCGGTGGCCCACCAGCCAATCTGCAGTATATCTGCAATCGATGGCTATGAAATATAAAATATATATTGAGAGTTCATTATATGGGACTACACGGGTCTAAGTGTCCTCATGAGAGGAGCTGGCTCGACTGCAGGCTTTACTGACCACATATGCTGAGCGATGTCCTGCCCCCTGCTTTGGTGCTGCCCCTGGATCGCACACGGACTGATAGTCATATGATTTGTTGAATGCATAAAGTGATATATTAACCAGGTGTCTCATCATGCTTGGGTCAATCTCTCCAAAAAAACGTCCAATCTAGAAAAGAAAGATATATATATATATATATATATATATATATATATATATATATATATATATATATTTGTTACTTTCAATTTTAAAATGACCTCAACACTTGGAACTATACAGCGGGGGGAAAACCCCACAATATAAGAAACTGAAATGGAAAACCAGCTTGTAAATATAAGCAAATGACAACCTGCCTCTGCCAATGTTCAAGATTAAATCAAGATTAAATTAAGGACTCTCCTTATTCAGGGACTCTAATGGAGAATTATGTTTTTGGGAGGAATGGAGACCTAACCTACTACTAAGCACAAGAAAATCACAATAAGATGTCTCTGGTGACGAGATGGGGTTAGAAGCAGGAAATGAAGGGAACAGTTTCAGTCCCTTGGGTAAAAATGTCAAGAGATAGCAATAGTTAGTAACATTTAATTGTATGCTAGAAATCAACAAATGGTACATTTTGGTTCTCTTACCACACAAGACTAAGTAATTGAGATGGTAGATCCTTGACTTATAGTAATAACCATGTACAAAAACCCCATAGCTTTCTATGGTAAACATCTTCAGGAGAAGTGAAGAGTACTCTACATGAGGATGGGCAAGACTGAAAACTCACCCGGTGGTCTGTGCCCTGAATTGGTAGCCTCAAGAAAGGAACAATCATAAACTTCTAGCTAGTGCTAGGAAATCTTTGGATAAACAGAAAACCTAGAGATGTCCAGACAGAACGCACAGCTTTTTGTGACCAATTTGCATGTTTTGATCTAGAAAGTGCTTCTGGCCATATGAGAACTTAAGATATTACCAAACTGTGTGTCTTTTTTAAACAATTTTCTGATCGTTTAACAAATTTCTGAATTGTTGAAAGAATGAAGGCAAGTTCATTTCATTTTTAAAATCCTCAACTCCCTGCTTTAATGGTGACTCCTGTTATCTAAAAGTAAAGTCAATGGCCAAAGGAGAGCTAGATTTGCTATTTAGAGTCAACATTTTCATCTCTTGAAGATGGAAATGAAACAAGTCATCAGTTTCTAAAAATAACCTAAGGGGTTTTTCAATTTGCATCATAGAAAGTCGCTTTGGAAACTGCACTTCATACCTGATTAGTGTAATCATCGTGATTTGCCATCAAAAGAAATCCACCATCATCTAGAATGACACAGTCCATTACCTATGAGAAGGAAGCAACAGGCGTTTAGGAAGGTCAACAGCTGCTCCATCATCTTCCCAGAGGACACAGATAATTTGAAAGTATATCATCAGTATTGAGTCCATTCCCCCAACCTAGACTGCTTTGTGACCAATAGGATGCTTTGTTTAGAAACTCCCTGAAGAACAAATAAAGTTGAAGATGTTCAAAAGGCTCCACCTTCACCAACACTAACCAGATTATGGCCCACGTGAACATGGCTCTTCTCCTTCCCTCAGGATATAAATATTTTCTGAAGAAGCATTGAAAGTATCCATATAAATTAGTTTTCTATAGAATTTAGTACCATTAGATAAAAACAAATTCTCTGGATCTCTTTAATCTTTGACATGTCTGTTATTCAGCAACCAAGAGAAACAAATATACTATAGTCAAAAGTATTTTAAAAAGTTTTCTTACATCACTGTTTCTTTTGCAGTCACAAACTGGACCAGCACACTAAAAAAATAAGTAAATAAGTAAATAAGTAAGTAAGTAAATAAATAAATAAAATCATTTTCACATTTTAAAACCAGTTACATTTAATAGGTACTTTCTTGTAATGCAACAGCAGCCTGAAATAATTTTAGCTAATCTAAATAAGATTACATAATCACAGTTTATAAGAAAAAAGATGCTAGTTCTATTTTAAAACCAAAAGATATCTATCAATATATATCTGTATGAGCATTTCAAGTTGTCAAGCTAAAACAATTTTCGTGTCATTGCCTAGGACAAAGCAAACATTGAAAACAGGGATTCCTATTTTTTATTTACGCACTGGAAATTTACTTTGTTCCTACACAAGGATCATATTTACTTATATGAGTAATAAGGCTATCAATCATATTTTAATAACTTTGAAAAAAATCTTACCGGATCCCTGATTGAAGTTTTGGTAAAATTTTCTATCCAAGAATTTACATCAATTTTAATTCCCACAACTGAAAAAAAATAATGTAAATTAATTTGAAGTTATAATTGCTCTAATAGCATCTTTGTAGTGTAACAGCTTACACAACTTATAAACTAGCCAATAAACTTGCATTCAGTGTCGGGTTTTTACAGAGACCCAGTTTTCAGTGTCTTTAAGAAATAGTGCATGCAGTCTTTAAACTAAGCCATCAACAAGTGGCTCTCAACCTGTGGGCCTCAACTCCTTGGCAAACCTCTACCTCCAAAATCCTTACATTACAGTTCATAACAGTAGCAAAACTACAGCTAGGAAGTAGGAGCGAATGTAATTCTATGGTTAGTGTCACCACAACATGAAGAACCATATGAAGGGGTTACAGCTTTAGGATGGCTGAAGACCACTGCCATAATTGTATTTTACATTACAAGTAAAAAAAATTAAAATAATCACCACCTGGCTGTCCAATTAATCAATAGTATTACCTAAAAACAATGTGAGTGCTGATCTTAAAAGTATGAGCTCATTTGAGCAGTGCATATAAAAGGTTTCTCTCATCCTATGAATTCAAGCATCAGACTCTTAAGAAACATTTGTTGAAAGAGTGGATAGATGAGTGTATGAGATATTGGGAGAGAGGGGAAGAGTGGGCAGCTAAACGAATAAGAAGGAAGTAAATTAGCAATCAAGGGGAAGGCGAACGAACTAGTCAACTGCAGTGAGTGAGTCCTAGTAGTTGAACCACTGGCACAGTAACATTGTTCCTAGGAGCAGACAATCAACTTCCTCTCTTCCATCTGGTCTCTCTGAACATAGCAGCAAACAATACTGAGTCATATGATGAGTACTGAGTCATACTGTGTTAGACTTTATTTTATTGTATCTATTCACTACAGTTCATTTCCAGTTCTCATTTGTCCTGGTCTATGTTTTCATTTGCTTGGTTGATTTAAATTTTTTCCAAATACTTGAACACTTTAACACAGATCCAGCCCTAATTCTTTTAAGCAGCTACAGAGTTAGTCTAGTATACAGATATGTCAAAATAAGTTCATGTTTAAATGATTATAAATATGTACAGCATTGGCACAAATATTTCATGTGTTTGAAAATAGGAGAGACTGACAGGATTAGCAGTGTTGGAACAATGCCAGATTTTAAGTTTGGATCTTCCCCATAAATGACTTCGGTTTATGATGTAACGCAATGTTTCTTTAAGCTTGCACACATGTACACATAATGTAGATGCTTACCTGCGGGCTTAAGAAGTTTTCCTTGGATATACAGTTCTACTGCTTTGCTTACCATAATTCCAGATTCATACGCACCAGGTCCACTTTCTGAAAGAAAAGGAAACAGGTTAAACTAGATGAGTCATGAGGGAAGCATCCCGCTTTTAAAAGGGATTCGGCTCCCTCTTTTCTTCCTGAATAGAGCAAGAAAATTTGAATAATCATGAATTGACTTTATTTGTTTACTGACAGGAATAGTTCAACTTGATTTTATCTACTTCCATACTGTAATGGACATGTGTCCAATCACAGTTGTGTAATATTTTCCAATTGTTGGGGAGGCTGCTGGAGGGAAATTAAAGGAATGATCGATCATACACTCACAGACTGGGCTTTGCCTTACATGAGATACATGTCTGTGGGCACAACTCTGAAATCTTAAGAATTTCAGTTTCCTCATTTTCAAAATGGAAGTAATAAAGTAACTATGTATACAGGTGGTGAAGGGTTGAACTAAAGAGCCCCCTCTCAGGGGGGAACCGTACAAATTATTTAAAAGATAGGCTATTCATTTTTATAGATAGCAAATTACACAATTAACACAGATCAGATGCAATTCATCACTATACACCAACCAATTTCATTCATTAGCCACGTTTGAAGGTAGTGGTTGAAATACACGGGATTAGCCCCATATGGTTCTACTTACCCTGCATGCCTGCTAGAGATGCTAGCTCTGCATTGCTAGATGACCTTTTGCTGTGCAAGAATTCTATTTCTCTAACTAAATGGGTGTTTCTTTTCTGTTTGTCCAGTCTCTTGTACATATTATATACTTAATGACGATTATTCCAGGCAGTTAACAAAATATATTGATAAGAAAAATCATTTAACACATAAAAGGAACTGAGAAGGCTAAATTCCAAAGAAGACTCACTGTTAAAGTAGGGCGCAGTGAAAACGTAGTTATCGTTATCTAGGCTCCGTTTGTAGAAGCTGTCCTCGTACGTCTCTGGGTTCTCTTGCCAATTTTCTCCGGCCCTAGGGAGGAAATGGCTTTCATCATTTATATTCCTTAAGGTACATGATAATCGGAATTCCTTTTGTGAACATACAGCTCTACAGACATGTCTCCTATTCAGGTATATCTAAGGAAGTCAGGTATGGATAGTGTAACTAATACTCATTACTAAGCAATACATCAGCATAATAAGAATGAGAAAAAGCTGACTCCCTGTCAAGAAACTATGGATAAGTCAGTTAATTAATATTAATGAGCTTTGGTACCTATTCAGCTCCCTGCAGGAAGTGTTCCTAAGATAGCAAGGGATATGAGGCATGGACAAACAATGCAAGCAAGGATACTTTCACTACACTGATGCTGCTGGAGGTCACATTATGCTCATCTAACCAGCTGGACTCCATCTACAAAGTGGAACATCTCTTTTAAGCTCTCTCACATTTTGTAATGGATACACACACACACACACACACACACACACACACACACAAAACAAGCAACTGCCATTGAAACATCCTATAATAATATTGTTCAGGCAAATGGAATATTTTATTAATATAAACATTTTAAACAATACTGCAATTTAATATGCTAACAGTGATCGGTTTTCCCAAAGAGTAGCTTCCTTACATGGCAACATCCAGAGCCTTGGCACAGGCTGTGGCGGTGAACTTATTTTTACAGATGTGAACTTACTCTTTGGGATAAACTCTCGTAATCCCACCGTCTGTCACCACAAAGCGTGCCTTCACTCCTTTGCTGAAAGTGGAAGATAAAAGGAGGACATTTGAAACAATAAGCTGTTCAATGCTAAGCAAGGTGCTCGTAATAAAAATTACATATTAACACACACACACAAAGGTAGGTTAATAACCTATGAAATTAAAACCCCATTAAACAACCACTGTTAACATATCTAAGAGTCATTTTAGAAGAAAGGATGGGGCTGTCCTTTGAAGACTGACTAGCAGTTAGTAGGGAATACAGAGGACCTCAGTGTATAGAGAAAAGTATGTATGAGAGAAAGTTAGTAAAAGTGTCTGGTGTCTGCCTGTGAGAACTGGATAAGAGAAAGGGAAAACAACACCATGAAGTCCAGTCTCCAGTACAAGTTTCTTAAAGGGTCTGCCTACGGGAGCTTTGGAAGCTCGTGCTTGAGACCCGTCCTCCCCCACCTCTCTGAGGCAGGATTTGGTCTATGTATACGGCAGTTAAACAAGTGTAGCACCCTCTGCTTCACTTCCTAAGGGCTGGGATGAGAGACATGGACCAGCATCGTTGTCTTCAAGCTCCATCAGTATCTTCATCACTGCATGTACACTTTAGAAACAGGCCTGGGGCAGGGATGCCTTGTAGGGGTGATAGACTTAGAACTGGGAACAGTACTGGGAAGCACTAATGTGCACAAAACTTGGCCACTGTAATTCCTGAAAAATGGTATTTTAGGGCCTTGATTATGAAGAAGAGGCAGAAACATGGTGAGGAGGACTATCTAGCATCAAGTGGTTGACTAGGACAGGAGTGGAGAAGAGGTTATGATGAGAACCACCATGAGGAACTCTGCACTTCCGCTGTAAGCAGTACACCATGTGTGGGAAGGCTGAGCGAACAGCCAGTAGGAAACACATTTTGCCACGGACACACATACGCAATCATGTCTCTTTAATATGCTCTAGCCATGTTAACACGTAGCACTCACAAATGGTCAGTAGTACTTACTACTGGGTTACACTCACAACTGAAAATGCAACTTATCAACAATTGCTAACGTGATTTCCTGAGAAATCATTTCTAAAGCTAAATAACTAACTGAATTTATGAGAAGCATTATCCAGAAGTTTCCAGGGAGATGTGAAACAGAAATGCAAAATATATACTTTTATTAACTATAACAAATACTTACATATTTTTCTGCTTACTCCAATAATTTTGGACAAGTTCATTTGTAAAACCTGCATCCAGCAAGATTCTATTAATCAAATCTGTATTACCTAACAGAAAAAAAAGATTCCTTTAATTAAACTCAAATAGGTTTTTAATTCTAATTTATAATGAAACAAATATACTTACTATTTTCAAAACAAGTTGAGTAGATATTCAAGAATATTTCACATAAATTTTGTATTTTAAAATCATTTATCTTGTCTTACTTATTGTGGACATGAATGAATTAATATTACAAAAGCCAGTCAGTACTAAGAGAAAATGTTTATCAAAAGGCACCTGAGACCTAGACATGATAAGAAAGCGGTGCCTGTGAAAACTGACCAATAATGCTGCCTAACCAAGACGTGCACAGTGACACTAACAGAGACACATGGAGAGGGGAAACTTTACATGGCTCCAGTCATGATGAAGAACGACTGGCAAATAGTGACTGCTGAGAAAGAGACAATCAGTCATCTCCAGGGACAAAACTCTGACAGGATATTCAATTCCTTGTCATCAGAACATATTCATATGAACAACACTAACTGGGCACAGGAGGTTGTATGTTTGACTGTATTTCTATATATGTGCATAGGTGTCAGTCTGTGTATAATATACACACACATATGTATACATATATATGCAGATTTGGATATTTAAGATATATCTTAAATATTACTATACTCATAGATATGTGGCACTAACAATTGACAATCAGAGGTTATGAACTTGATGGGGAGGTGGGAGGCATTGAGGAAAGGAAAGGAAAGGAAAGGAAAGGAAAGGAAAGGAAAGGAAAGGAAAGGAAAGGAAAGGAAAGGAAAGGAAAGGAAAGGAAAGGAAAGGAAAGGAAAGGAAAGGAAAGGGAGGAAAAGATGTGAACACAGTGCTCATGGATGAAACTCTGGAGAAAATCTTAAATTAAAAAGAAATAAATAGATGAAAATTCAAAGAGATGTCTGCTGTATAATGTTTTAGGAAACAAAGAAATGATTTTCCATTTTCTGTGTTTCATTTGTTTATGTAGTTTAATATGTGGTTCCACACCAATACATACATATATATACATATATATATATGTATATATATATATGTATGTATGCTTATATGTCATATTTGTATTTATGTATTTGCAATATACTTATACTCTCATGTAGATAGGATTATTAAATGAAATTATCAAGTAAAAACATAAAACAAAAAAGTCTCTGTCTACTTTCACCTTTTTAAAATAAGGAGAAGGTCCTTTATCTCTTTCACAATCCACAGTGGAACATAATATTTTCAGAGCATAAACTGGACTTAAAACCTCCTATAAATGTCCATTTCTGAGTGTGTCTTGGAGCAAGGGAAAGGGATAGAATTACCCTTTACCAGCACCATCATAAAACTGGGTTTTGAATGCAGTACTATCAGTTCAAGAGCACGGGCTTTCACCTGCCATTTCTGGAATAACTGGTGAGCATGTTTCTCCACAGAGGGAGTAGGAAATGAGGACCCAAGATCACAGAGCATATCTTACTCATTTTGCCTCTCAGGGTTTGTCTGATCTCAGGATGTGAAACTCCGAGTCAACTAAAGGTACTTTCTTCTCACATTCAAGATAAAAGCAATCTGATCCAAATAAGGAATATATGGTCTTCACTAATATCAATCTAACTTATGTAAGGGGCAGAGATGAGATGGAACAATTCAGATAGTTTTCCAACATAAATTTGAGTTGGAGCGACAGTCCATCCCATATGCAGACACCAAACCCAGATATTACTGCTGATGCCAAGAAGTACTTGGTACAGGAGCCTGATATAGCTGTCTACTGAGAGGCTCTGCCACAGCCTGACCGATACAGGTGTGGATGCCTGCAGCCAACCATCAGACTGCATGGGGACCCCAATGGAGGAGTTAGGAGAAGGACTGAAGGAGTTGAAATGGGTGTGCAACCACATAGGAAGAAGAACATATCAACCTACTAGATCCCCCAGAGCTCCCAGGGACTAAACCACCAACCAAGGAGTATACATGGAAGGACCCATTGCTCCAGCTGCATATGGCCTTATCTGGCATCAGTGGGAGGTGAGGCCCTTGGCCCTGTAAAGGCTCGATGCCCCAGCATAGGGGATGCCAGGGCAGTGAGGTGGGAGTTGGTGAGTAGGTGAGCACCCTCATAGAAGCAGGGGTGAGGGGGGATCGGATAGAGTGTTTGCAGAGGGGAAACCAGAAATGGGGATAGCATTTGTAATGTAAGTAAATAAAATAACCAATAAAAAATAAAGAAATAAAGAAAAAGAAAGGTGGTTTTCTGGCTTTGATAACTGATAGAAGTTCATTGTTTAGCCTTTTTTGCTACAAGAAATTGTTTTTTAAAAAGGGAAAAGAAAAGAGAAAGGGCGGAAGTATATATCTCATCTATTTCTTCATTTTTTCAAATTCTATTTCCCGGGGCAAATTGTGATATGCATTTGCTTTTCCTTTCTTATTTATCACTTGAGTTATATCTAAATATTGAATTAGTAGAAACAATTTTTAGGACAAAAATTTCTTTTATTCTCGAATGTTTAAAAGCCCATACCTAAGTTTCTGAGCAACATATTCAGGAAATATTGTTATAGATTTAGTGAAGAGACAATGATGATA
Organism: Mus musculus; assembly: GCF_000001635.26. NCBI lineage: Eukaryota > Metazoa > Chordata > Mammalia > Rodentia > Muridae > Mus > Mus musculus. Next base: position 16,350,018 of record NC_000071.6, on the reverse strand, counting down.
ATTAAAATTAATTTTAAAAATTGTCTTCATCTACCAGTTTTATTTCATGAGGGATGCAACTACAGAAGCATATATTTTTGACAAAGTTTTTTGTCATCAAACTAAGTCATAAAGAAAGAAAACTCATAGGTGATTACTGTTTATATTCTATCCAAAGGAAAACATAAATTTAAAGACATAACACATTCAAAGAATGTAGCTGTTTCTCTCTACATAGCAAGTGTATTCACTGTAATGAACCTCTCCAATTTTCAAAACCAAATTTTCTAAATGTGAGAGGAGCTAGGATGAGCACATCAACTAACTACTTTCAAGTGTGATTGCCTTAATATAAAAAGTTAAGGACCAATTTGTTGCATAGTACCATTAAAAATTCATACAGTTAAAAAAAAAGCAAAACCAGCCCACTAATGAGATGATACGATTACCCCAAGACTTGATCAGATGTAGCAAACTGACTATTTTAGAGACCAGCACCAGTCAAGAGCTATAAATACATGTATACTTACAGGAGGGGTTGTTTGGAGTTTTCCTATCAATAAATTCATTGAAATTCAAAAGAAATTCAGTGTTATTATCTGAAGGTTTAAGATCATTGCAGTATTCCCTGAAAAAAATGAATATTTAAGTTATTAAAATAAAAACCTTACATCTTTACAGTTTTCTGAAACATCATTTATTGGATGTATGGGTTTGCAAATGATTGATTTTATTATCCCCATTTTCTTATATCTAAAATATACCAGTTCACTGTTAGTAAATATTGAGTCTATGAACAGTATATATTCACTGCCCAGCCTTTGGAGAGTGGGTGCTTAGTACAGATGTACTTCTAAAATATTATGGTAAATGTGGCTTTTATAAATTTCATTCAATAATTAACACACTTAAAATGTTTATTCATTATAAAATTAATAAGCTGAATACATATCAACATACTTTTGTATAACAATCTGTATTTTAATATCAAAGCAACACGAGAATGTTTTACAGGTTTACAAATACCTTAAATTCTTGACTTACTTTAAGGGATATTAAGAAAATGTGTCCCCAGAATAGGCTGTTAGAAAAGAGAGTGATGCCAGCTTGTTTGTTTTATCTTGTGGTGTGTTTGAGACACAGTCTTTCTATGTAGGCCTGGAACTTGCTATGTAGTTGAGCCTGGCCATAGTTACAGTAGGAACATTAGAGATGTCATGACTATAGGATGATTGCAAAGGACAGTGTGAAGTGGAGTTGGCCTGAGGCCACTAGATATGATGTGTGTGCTGGGGGTGGCAGAGCCAGAGTGGTGTAGGAGCACCTAAACCCTTTGAAGCCCAGACTATCTTAAATGAGTCTTAGATGATGAACACTGAACTACAACGTTGAGTTTACACTCCTAAGTATTGTTTTCTCTTTAGCTGTAATTGTATTCTGAGTCATCTCTCTTAAATGGGTTTAGATTTTACAGAAGTCCACAGTTAAGAGACTTTGAAGTTTCACAGAGATCTTCAACAAAAAAACCATAAAGGCAGCGTATCTTTTAAAATTATACTATGTTTTTTATTGTTATGTTGATATGATATCTTAGGGAAAAATAATAAAGAGGACATTATGGTTTAATTATCATGCATTTGTTTCAAGGCAACGGGTCAGTTATGCTTGTTAAGTTTTGCCAACTTGACACTAACTAGAGTCACCTGGAAAGAGGAAAGTTCAACTGAGGCAGTACTGCTATTAGATGGTCTGTGGGCATGTCTGATGTGCATTCTCTTTAGTAAAGATTAATATGGAAGGGGCCAGTCCACCGTGGGCAGTGCCACTCCTGGAGAGGTGGTCCTGGGTTATGTAAGGAAATAAACTGAGCAAGTCACAGAAAGCAAGCCAGTAAGTAGCAGTGTTCCATGGCCTCTGTTTCAGTCTCTGCCTTTCTCTCTCTGTGAGCTCTTGTTCTGACTTCTGTCAGAGACGGATTATGATGTGAAAGTATCAGCATAGGATCCCCTTCCTTCTCTGAGTTGCTTCTGGGTTTGGTGCTTTATCGTAGCAACAGGAAACACATAAGAGTTGTAATTCATGTAGTCATTCCCCATAAGTAAAGCATGAAGATCCTGCTTTCCAGGACCCACATAATAATTCCCCATGTGATGACACGAAGATGAGACAGGTGGATCTGTTGGGCTTTCTGTCCAGGAAGCCTGGCCTGATTGGCTGGGCTCTAAACCAATGGGCTAATGTGAGTCTCTGTCTTAAAAAATGATTTTCAAGCAATAACATTCTCCAAGGTTGACCTTGGATCTCTGCATGTATGCATACACACTCACATATGCACACTGACACAGGTAAGCGTGCATGTATGCACAATCACAGTTATTGTTGATAACCAGATAGTTTTTAAAGTAATACTCATATAGTCTTGGATTCTCTGCTTACTAAGCAGACAAGGGATTCAATACTGAATGGCAAATAGTAATTCGTGTGCACACATAGAAACTAAAGTAAACTGAATAAATAAAAAGTGCCTACATCTTTGGTAAGGTAAACAAAGGACTCTGTGAAACCATCAGTAGGACACAGAACAGAATGCTGGCTGGAAATTCCCAAGCTGACGCTGGGGTTTAGGAGTTTGGGGTATGTGTATATACAGTAAAACATGCAAAAGACAGTAGGTAAGAGAAAGCAGGCAATGAAAAACAACAAAAACAAAAGCCCAGTGCTTTTATTTATTTAATTTGTTGTTGTTGTTTGTTTGTTTGTTTGTTTAGGGTGGATTTCTTTCTTTCTTTTTTTTTTTTTGATTTTTTTTGAGGCAGCGTTTCTCTGTATAGTCCTGGCCATTCTGGAGCTCACTCTGTAGACCAGGCTGGCCTCAAACTCAGAAATTCACCTGCCTCTGCCTCCCGAGTGCTAGGATTAAAGGCGTGCGCCACCATGCCCAGCAGCCCAGTGCTTTTAGAAATATACTATATACATCTGGAATTTAAAATAGGCACGGGGAAGAGAAAGCTCGGCTCCTCATTGGTTTAAGTGTGGGTGACAAGAACCCTGGCAAGAAGTCCATCTTCGGCAGGCGCAAGTGATGTGGAGCCCCAAGTGACTACAGTATAGAATTGACTCTGGCTCAGGATCCAGGGACTTGAGGGTGGGCAGAGCTTCCCTTCATCCTGCAGGATTTGTGGGGCATATGGGAACTTAGAGAGGCATTGTTCAACACCTGGCCTGTCCCTACAGGGCATGGTGGACAAAGTGCTGGGTTCCCTCTCATGGTATTAGACCCAGGGCCACAGGGGCAAGAAAACCAGAAGACCCAGGGATTGTGTCCAAGCCTAGTATCCTGCTCTTTCGGGGCAACAGAAAGGGTTGGGGGATAGTTTTGATCAAGTATGATAAATTTTTATAAAGATATATATGTGTATATATATGTATATATATATATGTGTATATATATATGTGTATATATATATGTGTATATATATATATATATATATATATACATACATACATACATATATATATATATTTCTAAATGTAATTGCTCTCCCTTTGTGCCAATAAGCTAAGGGAAGGAGTCTGATCCTCTGTGCCTCACTCCACTGCCTTGTTGTATAAGAGGTGTTGGGTTTGGGGGGTGAGCTTCCCAGTCTGTACTCACTTGGGAGGATGGCATTAGGAGCCAGGGCTGGCCATGGGTACCTTACTTTCCTCCCTGGGGTATGCCCAGGAGAATGGAGAAAAAAGAGATTTAAAGAAAAAATATTTTAAATTTGAAAAAAAATAAATAAAATAAGAAAATACAACCAGTGATTAAGGCTCTGTGGCCTTTGATGTTTGTGCTAGGACTAGTCTAATTAAATCTACTGCTAGTAGCCTCTGACTTGCAAAGCTTTAATGGTCAACCTGACACAGACTAGAGTGAATTAAATGAGGAAATCTCAGTTGCTGGACTTTGCAGAGGTCCATATTTTCCAGTGGGCATATCTGTAGATTTATGTTTTGACTGTTAACTGATGCAGGAAGGTTCATCCCACTGTGGGTGGAACCATTCCCTTTGCAAGTAATCTTATCCTGTATGAAAAAGGTAGATAAGCAAGTCCTGTGAGCTGGTCAAAAGGCAGTGTTCTTCCACAGTTTCTGTTTCAAGTTCCAGCTTAAATTCCCACCCATTCTCCCCACTACAATTGACCATAACTTGCAATTGTAATCTAAAAAAATCCTTTCTTCTCTCAAGTCCCTTTTGGTCAGAGTTCTTTAAGACAGCAGTAATCAAATTAGAAAGATAGTGTAGCTGCCAGAAACAGTACATAAGAAAATGTGACTTTCTGCACTTTAATAAACAGGCAGCCAGTCTGCAAACTCCTAGTTTATAGTAAAGGGAACCACAAGAGAACCCTGAACCCTGATGACAGAGCACTTGAAAGCCATGGAATACAGCCCAGATAATCACCATAACAATGCAGAGCCACTGGTTAGTAATTAGCAGTTGAGAAAGATGCCATTACAGTTTAAATCCTCTTTCTAGTCACAGGATTGGAAAGCTAGAGCAAAGGCAGGAAATGTAAGATCCATTCAGATGCTGCTCTATGAACAAAAGGCCTTGGCTTGCACTAGGGCAGAATAGCTAGAGAGTGATAGAAATATACATAGATCCTAAGATTGAACTGGTAAGGATCAGTTAGACATCAGCAGAAGGGAGCAGGCCAGGACAACTACCATGTTTCAAGATTGTACATTGGAAAAATTATATTTTCTTCATAAAAGCAACACAAGTAGAGCTTTCCAAGTGGGACAAATATTTACAAGACTCCGAATTGGAAGCACATTGAAGAAATATTCCTGTTAGGCTTTCCTGACACATGAATGTCTTATGTGGAAATATGAGGGTGGACAAAGACTGGCAAGAGATCTGTTCAATCCTCTACTGCAATGTCAACAAGCCACTTACGCCTGTTGTTTCTAGCAGTTAGGACTGTCACGATAGATTTGGGAGACATCACCCCAACTTGTAGGTGAGGAATTAAAGCATGACTTGTGGCTCAAAGATGGACTCCCATTAGACAGGAGCCTAGGTAAGCACAGTTCTTAGATCCTTCACTGTGAGAGGTAGGACTGAGGCTCATGGGAGAATCTTGCATCTGCAGCTGGAGAGGGCTAAGAAAATTAAAACCTTGGAACATCAGGAGAGATATGGCAAAGAGGACCGAGGAGATGAGCAACTCTGCCCACAGCACACATAAAGGAGAAACTCTCTCCCAAAGATGAGTATCAGCTTTCTTAACTGTGATTTTCCAAAATGGTACAAATACTACCAATTTTCAAATAGTGGCAGAATGTAGTCATTTTCATTTGTAGAAATAAAGAATTAACTTTGAATAACTTTAGGAACCCTTTTTAGGTACTTTGAAATTTTTCTGCATATGGGCAACAGAAAAAATAATAATGGAATCATTTTTTAGATATTTTAGCCTAGATTAATAGCAAATTAAATAGATTTGTAAGATACATTCAAATGAAAATTATTGGCTAAGGTTGGGCATCACTAAGCATACTTGGACTCTCAAGACTTGGGAGAGGAAGATAGGAAGACACTAGGAGCTTCTTTATCTAGGCTAGCAGAGAACTCAAGCTTCAGATTCAAGAGACCCTGTCTCCAGGAACAAGGTAGAAAGCAATCATGAAAGATCTCTGGCTTCAGAATGCACATGTTTATATACCCACATACACAAATTAGTGACACACAGATTATAGTGACACAATGTTATTATATAACACACACACACACACACACACACACACACACACACACACACACACCATGAGGCAATGCATTTTTCCTTCCCTCCAGCTGCATGAGGCACCAAAATGAAAACAAAACAAGATGAAAAACATGACTTTTGACCCCTACTGTCAAAAAGATGCAAGAAAACAAATGGTGGTGCATCCTCTGTTTTGAGAAAAGGCCTAAGAACTTTAGCATTGGACAGAACATCCAACTCCAAAGAGATCTAACCCACTTTGTCAATGCCCTCAATACAATAGAGTATTCCTCCAAAGGGTTATCTGTTATGACCTGTTCCAAGTATCTCCTGAAATTAACCAGTTCACCAAGGCTCTGGACCATCAACTGCCTAGATGCTTAAGGTTGCCCTTAAGTAATGTTGTGCAGGTGAGACACAAAGTGGCTGAAGAGAAAGAGGCAGTAGATCTACACTGAGAAGAAAGCTGCTGGCCAAAGGAATGTCTCTACTAAGACACTATCTGTGCTTAGATCTGTAATCAAAACTGACACTACTTTGAGTAGAACAAACAAGCTCAGATGGCAATGGTTGCATATTATGTAGACCCCATAAAGCTTGTGGTATTTCTGCCTTCTGTGTTGCAAGATGGAGTTCTCTACTGCATCATCAAGGGAAAGAAGGCCAGGCTGGGATAGCTGGTCCACAAGAAGAGACACAGTACCGTTGCCTCACATAGGTGAACTCAGAAGACAAAAGTGCTCTGGTTATGCTATTAGAAGCAATCAGGACCAATCACAATGACAGATACAACCATCTGGGGGAGATAATGCCTTGGGTTCAAAATCAATGGTTTGCATTATCAACTTAAAAAGGCAAAACTCAAAAACTTAATACCAAACTAGGTTGCCTGTTGCATGCATACTGCTAAGTTTTCAATATATAAATATAGCAAAAAATTGTTCTCCAAGGAAAATTTACCATCTAAAAGTCTTTGTCAAGTATATGAAAATATCATTATGAACTTAAAACATTCCATATTTAAGTATGTGGGCATATATATAGATATATATGTGTGTGTGTATGTATGCATATATGCATATATATGTGTGTATGTATGCATATATATGTGTGTGTGTATGTGTTTGTGTGTGTGTGTGTATACATGTGTATCTGTATATATGCTCACAAGATAATTATATCTATGGAGTACCTTTGTGCTTAAGTATGTATTAACTATACAATCTCCAATAGACAATTCTCTAATACTGGATGCAATTTTTTATTCCAGCAGACCAAAGCCTCTCTGTTCCATCTGCCACTGTGCACCTGATCTATCACACTGCACCGTCTATATCAATTGCTCTACAAGAACTTAAACCATAGCACGTATTTTAATGAATAAATAGGATATTGGAAGCTTAAAAGTGATTGTCCCTTTGGTTCCATAACTTAACCCAGAATGGAGCTAGAGTAATCTTGACCCAATTTACGAAATTTTTTGAAGGACTAAGCCAACAATGTGAGTTATTACAAATGAAACTCAAACAGTATAACCAACCTTGGTGCTATGAAAGTATAGCCAGATTCTTCAAAATTGTCTGGCTTCAGGGTTTCTGAATCTGAAAATGTAATGATATAAGATTAGATAACAATATAGAGCATATGCTTCAATGGTCTATGACAACATAAAAGCATTATAAAGAGCACCTAGTCAGAAAAATTGAAACAGATTACTACTTAAATCCCCAAGTTGAAACAAATTAACGGACAAGATTCTCAATGCTTTTAAGCATAATAAGATCATAATATGGGTAAATGTCACTAGACAATTACAGTAATAATTCAACATAAAATTCTACTTATACTTTTCCATTTACTAATTCTAATACATTTAAATATCCAAAGTCCTAAAGTATTATTGCATATATTATAGCAAGTGTTTTTTAATAACTGCAGAATTTTATCAACATTATGATAAAATGCTTTGAATGAATTCATTCATGCATTTAGTTAAGTAATAAGAATCTTATGTTAGGTGTGAATTAGTAGGTGGAAAGATGTAAAAAGAAACATGACATTAAGTCTAAAAAATTTAAAACCAACTTGAGTGTGACAGGTTGCATGAACAAACACAGGCACACCTGCCCTGTTCTGCTGCCAACTTTCAGGAAGTCATGGAGGAAATTCTAGCAACTGTGAAGCACAGAGGATAGTATCCAATAGGAATGAAAATATTAGTGAAAATGCTGTGTACTAAACAGAAAGAAATTGAGCAACAAGGAAATACTTGCCCTTCATTTTTCCCTTTTTTGCTGTAAATCCATCAGAAAGAGAAAGCAGGGAAACAAAAAAAAAGAGGGTAAAGTAAAGGGGGTCACAAACAATATTTTATTCAATGACTGTGAATAAAAATATTGTGCATAGATCAAAGGTCCATTTATGTATAGCTGTAGTTTGGAAAAAAAACACATATTTTTGAAGACTAGAAGGTATGCCCTGCCAACTTTATTATTTTTCCCCTCTCTGTACTGTGGTTATTTCAAGGGTCTGTTTTGGCAGAGTGGTTGATGCGGGTATGGTACCAAAGATGCCAGCTCTGAACAGAAGCACTTACCAATCAGCAAAGACTCACTAGTCATCCCCTCCTTTATCACATAGAAAACTAGGTCATGCAAAACTGGTGCTTGTTAAAAGACCATCATACCTATTACATTAGAGTGCAAATATATATTTTATTTCATCTACAATATAGAAGTGTCGACCATTGCTGCGAACAGCAAAAGAACAGGCAGGGAAATGATGGAAGCTGGTAAAAGATATAGATGTATTTCTGTCCTGAATCCTATCAGAAAAAAAATTTTAGGTTGATAGTACACATTGAGTGGTTTACAAAGGATATGATGGTCATTTTTGTTAACTAAATCTAGCCATCCAAAACAAAATAAAACTTAACAATGAGTTGAAATAGGCGCTGATGTTAATCACTCCACATTCCGAAGGATGCTTAAAGGTGAATTCGTTTGAGTTACTGAAACATTTAATTTGGATTATAAAAAGAAAGCTAATTGCCAAGCACATTATTTTGGCCAAATGCAAAAAAACAAGAAAAATAAGTAAATAAATAAATAAAAAGGTAAGATAAGAAAAGGAAAAGCTTTGTTAGCACAGCACCAGGAGCGAGACTATGTTGGGATCAGCATGTGAAACATTTCACACCAGCTCACAGACCCTTAAAACGACAGGCACAGAGGGGACAGCACTGCAATGATTCTCTGAGCACATAGCAAGGCAGGGAAGGGTGGTCGGACTGCCAGTGAGACTGGAGTACCTGCTCATATTCTATCCATGTAGAATATTTCTTGTTCCTTGCATGTTTGGAATGGGTTAGAATCATTGCTGTAGATTTGATCATAATACGTACTAAAATCTATAAGGCTTGGGTATTCCACAGTCTAGGCATAAACATCTGTGACTAGGAGATAAGAAATAGACCCTGAAGTTGCTTTCATAGTACTTACATCTGGCCTGAGTTATTGTCTCTTCTAGTTTGGCTTTTATATAGTAAAAACTGTAGGTTGGCAATACCAAGGCCAAACTGCAATAGAAACAAGAGAAGCATAAACACAAACACACAAAAATGAAACATAACTTAAAAAAAAAAGCCACATCAAGTTCCCAGGAAAATCCAAAGACTTTCCTCACGTAAAGGAGAGGACATGTTACTCTGACCAGTGAATGCATTCAGCAAATAGAATTCTTAATTTCCACCTTGCTAAACAGTGTCACCCAGCTCTCTATAGGACAGGGAATTCAGAGGCAAGGAGGTAATAATCTACCTAATGCAGGCATAGGTAGCTGAGGAGGAATGCCTTGGATCCCTGGTACCTTTCCAGACACTGTCATTACATGTTCCAGATTTGGGCAAAGAAGAAAAAAAAAAAAGGTTTAAACTTAAACAAAGAAAATATCATACCAGTTGGATATACTCTCTTTATTATACATAATGTTAAATGCTTTGAATCAACCATAATTAAAAATTCAAGAGTTACCATTGCCACTACTAGATAATGCACAGAAATACACTTTTTGGAGGAATTCAATACCTATTGTTTTAAAGCTCTGGTCCTACGGCAATGTGGTCAAACTCTGACCCTTTATGGAGATTGTTGACTTGCTTCATACTCATTTGTACAATTCACTGTACAACTGAATTAATAAGAACACGGCACAAGATTAGTATATTGTTGTATACAGGGGTAGGATTTGAGTTTAGTAGATTTGAGTCTCGAAGCTAATCTAGTCTCATGGTAGATGTCCTAAACAAAGAACAGTTCCACTGGAATCTTAGGTCAACTTCAAAATGTTTTAGTCACAAAGAGTGTTAAGCAAGCCTGTCACTCACGTTGTTTGAATGTTTGCTTCTGAGAAGCAACCAGGTAAGTAACCTTACACTCTTAGAAGTTTCTAATTCATAGAACATTCGAGAACTATATTAGAGCTTCTAATTCAGATTAGGCAGTTGTCAGAAGTAATTTCTCTTCCTAATTTTGCTAGTATGCACAGTAAGACATAGGAATGATATTTGTGCACATTTGATATGCTATGAATGTAAATGGGTGCAAGAAATGCACGTATTTCTAAGATGACCAATGAAACTATGCACAGAAAGTAATTCTTGGTTAACATGCTTTTAATATTACACCAAATATCAGTGGAGGGCCAGAAAGCATGTTCCTTTCTAGGAATTGGAATCTCGTTAGGTTCGTATAGATCCTTTAAGTAATCCGAGGCCTCTGTATCCATAGATAGGGAAAGAGAAATCCAAGCTAGAATGTGATTGTATGTCACTTGTAGACAATATATAATGCAACAAATAGAAAATCTCAGACTTATGAATATAAATGTTAAAGTTTCCCTGGATACATGTTAAGGTTTACTTTCAAAATTTCAACTTTGCAATAAAGACACCAAAAATGAATATATGCTTGCTACCCTCAATTCACAAAGCTTTCACCACCATGAAGTAATTCATAGATTTTGCTTAAGGGAAAAGGTCAAGGAACTAAAATGTTATGGAGATTTAATGAAAATTTCTGCGTTTATTTTATAGGTAAATTCAAGGGGAGCCAGAGACTAAAACTAAAATAAGCAATGCAACTATTCTGAAAGCAAGATGACCTTTCATGATTCACTTGCCATTTACAGAAGAACAGATTACTGAGTATTTAAAAACTGCCGGCTACAGATTTCTCTCAAGGGGAATTAGGACATTTTTATTGCTCTATCAGCATTTATCATCATCAGGAACTTCTAATTAAAGCTGATAGCACCATATCATACAGAGGCTACAGTGTCTCCCTATAAGTTTCAGTTACATGTTATGCACCACTAAAAGTGGTGTAGCAACCCACGGGGATCCCAGTGGAAGCTTTAAAATTGGCACATTAAATGCATGATGTATTGTCCTGTAAGACTGACAGTGTTACTCCTAGTAACAAATCATTCTGTAGAAAAATAGTTATATCTATTTCCAAGTCAGCCCAACAGTTGTTTCTTCCACACATTGCAGATAAGATCTTTACCAACATTCCAAGGCAATGATGCTGTCAAATGCAACGATTGCTTGAGCTCATAATATGAACCCAATACAACAAGACTTCTTTATTTTCTCTCAGAGATTAGAGTTTAATAAAGCAAGTGACATGGGATGGATGATGGAGCCCAAGCAATAGTTTGGTGGTTCCCATAAACACAGTTAACTGAATTAAATGGACTATAATACAGTTTTCAACTCAAATTGTTTATCCCCATCAAAGTATGCCTCCTTAGATAATAGTGTATTACAGTAAAATAAGTAATTTTTTATATTTTAAAATGTGTCACCTATATTTGGGAAAACAGAAACCACCTGTACTGAAATTGGTATGCCATTCATTTAATCAAATCAGACATCTGTAGGTAGAACATGGTACCTATTTGTTACTTGTGAATTTATCTGCCCAGACATTAGGGAGTGCATGTACTTGAGGCCAACATTGGAGGTTGGGACAGGGTTAAGTGAGGAAACCATGCAAACTAAGGAGACCATGGCTCATTCAGGGCACAGTGTGTTGCAGAAGCAGCAAAATGACAGAGCAGACAGGCTGTGTTAGAAATGGGTGGCACGCAGAGCTTCCAGGGACTAGATCACCAACCAAAGAGTATACATGGAGGGATCCATGACTCCAGATACCTATGTAGCAGAGGATGGCCTTATCTGACATCAATGGGAGGGGAGGGCCCTTGGTCCCGTGGAGGCTTGATGCACCAGTATAGAGTATGCTGGAGGGGTGGGGTGGGAGTGGGTGAGTGGGTGGAGGAGTACCCTCATAAAGGCAAAGAGAAGAGAGAAGAAGGGAGATGGGATGAGAAGTTTTTGGAGGGGTAACTGGAAAGGGGATATCATTTGAAACATAAATGAATAAAATAATTAATAAAGAAAGAGAAAGAAATGGGTAGCCTCAACTGTAATCTCAACAGTCCTCATGGAATATCTTCGAGCAAAGAGTGACACTCCACTTGAGGAAAGCACATCACTCCCACTGTGTCTTGCTCCTGGATGTGGTAAGGAAAGTCTGAGTAAAGAGGCCATTTGTGAAACAATTCCCAACTCCTACCTACCTGTGAACATTATAAGCTGCAGGGTTGGCTGGCAAGGTAGGCCCACGTATGTAATGGTGGCATGAACAATCTGGAGGTAATCAACCACTTTCAGTTCAGGTATTAGACCAACTCAATATGAAATCCATACCTTGCACCATTTTTGGGCCAAGAACCAATGAATAGATGGACCATAGGCCCCAGGAGGAGAGCTTACTGCTATTACTTTGTTAAATATACAAAACAGTAAACCAACTACTGGTGACTTATCATTATACCTACAGATTAATACATCTCCTAACCTTACTCAGAGAAGCCTCTATTGGTGCGAGATGGTGATTATCAGAGACCCACAAGTGACTGAGATGCAGAGAATATGAGATTTCAGGATTCTCAGCCTTAAATGGGATTTCTATATTACATCTTAAGGCTCAGTGATCAATGTAAGAGAGGGAGCAGTAAGAGCCAGGCCTGGTGGATGACTACAAGAAAACTGTTCTCTAGGTTCCACTACACATAGGAAATTATAGCAGTTCCATAGAATGCACAAGACCCGTGGAAGCACAAGCCAGACAAAACTCCAGAATGATGAAGATAGATGTGTACAAAACCCCAGGCCTAGTTTAGAGTTTTAAAAGAATGATTGCTGTTGGAAAAGGAAGGGTAAGTTTTCTAGGAGTGTATCCCATAGTAAGATTATACTACTGTAGAAGATAACACATCCAAGAACATACTGGGTGGTTAGGGAAGCAGAGTGTGGGTCTGGATGAAGTTGAGGGGCACAACTGTAATTCAACCATCCATGATGTACTAAAAACAAACAAGACCTCCAAATTTAGAGAACTACAAAGGTAGCCTTGACACTGAGGTAAAAGTAACTAACATTGCTAAGTCATTGTCCTGGTCAAAAAGATTGTGCTTCTACACTTTGGTTATATGAGCAACAAAGGCAGGAGCCATATTGCCACACAGTACAACATGTACTTTTGTTTTATAATGAAGTCATTACTTAAGACAGAGCTTCCAATGTCCTGTACCTTCTTTGACTTTTAAAGGTTTATTAAAAAACTGAAGCGGGAGTGGGTGGGTTGGTGAGCAGAGGGGCTTTTTGGAGGGGAAACTAGGAAAGGAGATATCATTTGAAATGTAAATAAAGAAAATATCTAATTAAAAAAACACTGAAATATGGAAATAATACAAAGAAATGAGGAAATATTAACTGTAAATATTAGATTTACAATCTAATTGGTTGATGGAAGAGAGTAAAATAATTAAGAGTAATTATAACTAAGTATAACTTAATCTAGAACTAAGTATAATAATCACTAAGAGTACTCTAAAACTAAGAAAAATGGGAGAAGAACTGGGACCTAATATTTCTAAACATTAACATTGTACTTTATTCTACATTCTACATGTCACCTTAAGAACAAAAGGAGACAGGTTTCCATGACAGCAACATTGTAGCTTTGAGACATCTCTGGCACTCAAAGGCTTCCCTGAGAGATTGTGTGTATGAAGTTTTTAAACTGAGGTCTTACAAAAGAAAGATAGCAACAACAAAAAAGATATAGCTGAGTCTGGCTCAACCAATTAATTATGATTCATATTAATTGGAAATAAATGCATAGCCAAAGTCCACAGGAGAATATTATGACAGAAAATTTGAGTTATCATTATATGAACATTGAAACATTGAAAGTTTGTTCAAGTGAAAATGTGTATCTTCAAATTGAGACCCTTCAGTTTTGTACTTCTTTAGAGAGTATCTACCATGTGCCACTGTGCTATGAGTGTGGAATTCAGAGGAAAATGAGATAGCATCTACCTGTGTCCTCTTAGAACTTAAGGAAACAGCCATCAACAGAGTTAAACGTTTTCCTATCAGCATTATGTATGTATGTTTCTTTATAAATGTAAATGAGCATAATGTGATCTAATGGGTGATAACACCGTATTTTAACTAAATATGTTAGAAATTTCTTTCTGAAGAGTAAGGAGAGTACTAGACGAGGCATGAACAAGAGGCTTAGTATTGGAAAGTAATCTTAATTCAAAATGGCTTTAGGAATAAAGGTCTTGATGCAGTGTGCTACTGTCTGTGCTGAGAGGGTAGGCTCAACCAGAGTCTTCAGTTGAGCATATGAACAGGTAATTGAGAAAGCTAGTGATGATGGAGAATAGAAGGGGTAGGGAACCAATGCCTTGCTAGACGTTGTCTATTATATTGAATGAGCTGCTAGTTATGGTGTTTGAGTGGAGTCGTATTAACAATTAAAATCAAGTATGGTCTTTTTCTGAAATCAAGAGAAAGCATAGAGGTACACCTTTAACCAGCTGTGTACTCTGCTGAGAGTTTTCCCTGACCACAGAATGGAAGAAAATAAAACCACCAGGAGAAAGTGCACAGAGAATGTATGGCTCTGAAGAGAAAAGCAAGCCATCAAAAGACATATATGAGCATCCTGAATTTGTTCTGTTGTCAAGATCTACAGGCCCTCTTTAAAGCTGCCAGGGTTAGGTGGAGTGTGGTATTGGAAGTGATTTGAAGGACATAAAGCTGTGGTAGATAAGATGTCCAAGCTATAGATGACGTTGAAGTCAGTTACTACTTAGGAGATGATGGGCTCGTTAGAAAAGAGGCAATGGAAAGTCATCTTTCTCAGTGCTATTGAAGTGTGGCTTAAAGACCTTGCCATCTGCCAATTGCCTGTTTTTAGCCCATGAATAAAATAGGATAGCTCATGAATAAGCTTTTAGAAAACATGAAAAGAACTTGAGAGACTAAGTGTGTAGAATATAATGGTAAATGATTGACCTGCTGTTCTTAGTATATTTGTATTTTAATATTTATTTTAGTAAATTCACCTTGTTTTACTTTACACATAGATATGTCATAAATAGTGACAGAATATGGATCTCTGTGAATGTGTGAGGGTGAAAAGAGGGAAGAATGAGGGGAGCCTCAGGTCATGAAGTCAAGGCTGGGTGGAAGGTGTGGTTTGATGACGTGGAATTCAAAATGAGAATTTCCAAGAAGATAATGAATAACAAGAAGAAACATTTTACTATTACAAATATGTGGGATTCAGGATCAAAGAGTAAGCTGGAAACTCTGAGAAGATTTAGAGCAATACAAAAAAGTAGCTGGGCATGGTGGAACACATCTTTAATCCCAGCAGGCAGCAGGCAGAAGCAAGCAGATCTCTGAGTTCAAGGACAGCTTGGTCTACTAAGTGAGTTCCAGGTCAGGCAAGGGATACACAGAGAATCCATATCATAAAAAACACCAAAGAGAGAGGAAGCATAGAAAGCTACTGAGCTTGAATTAAGGAGTGAATCATCTCACAGATTATTGAATATGGGACTGTCTAGGTTGTAAAGGTGAGAAAAAGGTGAATAGAAAGCTATTCAGCAGCGCTAACATTTTATAAAACATACTATGAAGAACAAAAGTGCACTATTACTTTTAAGCTAAGCCACAACATTAATGACAACTATTAAGTTAAATTGAAATAAAAGAGCAAGTCAATGAAAGTTATATAAATTATTATAGGGATTACATCAACTTTTATTACTATTATCATTAAGTAAACTTATCATTTCTAAATATTATACTGCTAGCTACTTTCCACCTTTTGAATTGTATTGTAAAAACCAGACACTGTAATTCATTTCTCTGTTGCAGGGAGTCATTTTTCCATTGAAAAATCTACTGAACATAGCAAAATTAAGAATTCATACTTCTCTATTGAAAACTAACTACCAAATATTAGAAAAAAGTGCACTGAATTGAATAATCCTTTATAAAAGTCATTTTCAAATATGGGTAAATACCTGTAATCTGTGCCATTGACAGGCGTCCATGTGTATGTTCGATTTCCTTTGTCAATGTATCTCTAGAAAGTTAAATATAATTGTTATTACCATTTTCTATATGAATTTATAGAAAAAGTAAACATACATTCTGTGGTTACTCAACATCTTTTTTAACAAGTTAAAAATATATTCCATTATACATTTAAAAAATGTTATTCATTCTCATTAAGTAAAAGTTTGGAACAGAACTAAGTACTCAAATGATACAGGTTACAGATTTATAAGCAAATTTAATGATGAAATAGAACTATAAAATATTAGATAAGGTTCAAATATTGACCATAGTAGAGCATGTTTAAGAATGATGGCAGATATGAGGAGGAAAATTAGCCTTTCTACATCTAAAAGTACAATCACCATCTCACAATGCCTTTGAATGGAACTATCATGTTGTTATAAATAGATAATTACTCCATCATTGCATGTGAGATAAACACCTATAATCCCTAGGCAAAGTGCATGATTAAATAA
This sequence comes from Mus musculus, assembly GCF_000001635.26. Taxonomy (NCBI): domain Eukaryota; kingdom Metazoa; phylum Chordata; class Mammalia; order Rodentia; family Muridae; genus Mus; species Mus musculus. The sequence continues at coordinate 16,333,312 of NC_000071.6, read as the reverse complement.
GTAGTTCATGGATCTACAATAACCCCTATGTCATAGAACAATAGTAAACACAATTTTTTTCTAGTAAGTATATTAATCGCACACATATAGTAGCTTTTAATTTCTGACTTACTCTGAACATTTGCTTTACTAAAGAATAGCTTCCAGAGTGCTTGTACCAGCTTGCAAACCACCAACAATGGAGGAGTGTTCCTCCTTCTCCACATCCTCACCAGCATTTGCTGTCACCTGAATTTTTGACCTTAGTCATTCTGACTGGTGTGAGGTGGAATCTCAGGGTTGTTTTGATTTGCATTTCCCTGATGATTAAGGATGCTGAACATTTTTTCAGGTGCTTCTCAGCCATTTGGTATTTCTCAGGTGAGAATTCTTTGTTTAGCTCTGTACCCCATTTTTAATGGGGTTATTTGATTTTCTGGAGTCCACTTTCTTGGCCCTTTGGTCTTGCAAACATTATATGCCTCAGTACAGGGGAACACCAGGGCCAAGAAGTGGGAGTGGGTAGGTAGGGGGGTGTTGGGGGAGGGTATGGGGGACTTTTGGGATAGCATTTGAAATGTAAAATAAGAAAATATCTAATTAAGAAAAAAGAATAGCTTCATTCCCGATAGAGGTGATTATAAAAACTCTCTACAAATCAACCTGTGGCAGGTGTCATGAAAAGGTGTCACTATTTTCTGTAGTAGGAAATAGGATACATGCATGGAAACAAAATGACCTGCTATCCAATGCTGATATGTGTTAACATTCAACTCTCCTGTCTCATGAGTGTGAAAAAAATGTTAAAGAAAAGTTATACGATTTCTTACAAGGAATACTGGACTTCACTGTTATCTGACTGTCATCTGAGGAGCTCTGAACCTTTGAGTAAAACTGGACTAAAATCATTGTAATTTAAAAGTTATTATGAGAGCTAAATATTCCTGCCAGCTTTTATACGGTAGACACAGATCTCATTTGTTCAATGACATAATCTTAGCATCATCAGAATGTCCTAGCAGCAGTGAAGGAGTGTTGCTCTTACCCCCTATCCAGTCCAGGATGAGCTCTCACTTGTGTTCTTGATCTTACTGTTATGGCAGGAGTAAGATGACATCACAAAATAGTTCTGATTTATATTTCCTTGATGACTAAGGATGTTTGAATATTCCTTTAAGTGTTTCTCAGACATTTGAGTTCCATTTTAAGATAATTTTCTGTTTAGATATGTACCATTCTTTAATTGGGTTACTTATTTTCTTGATGTCTAATTTTTTTTGAGCTCTTTATATATTTTTGAAATTAGCCCTCTATCAAATGTATAGTTGGTAATACTCTTTTTCCATTCTGTAGGATGCTGCTTTATGCAAATGATGGTAGAGGCTTTTTAGATTCAGGAGGTGCCTATGCTTTTCTATTTTAGTGCATCTGAAAACTTATAGAGCCACTGTGGGAATCAGTGTGGAAAGATGTGAATCAATCTACCTTAAGATCCAGCTATACTACTCTGGGGAATATCTAAAGAACACTTCATGCTATCATAAAGACATTTATTCAACCATGTTTATTGCTGCTCTATTCATAATAACCAGAAATAAGGAACAAAAAAATCCCTTAACAGATGAATAGATAAAGAAAATGTGATACATGTAGACTGTGGCACATTACTCAGCCATTAAACAATAAAATCATGAAATTTGCAGGTCAATGGATGAAACTAAAAAAAAAAAGAAAATCATCATGAGTGAGGTAACCCAGACTCAGAATGACAGGTATAGTATGGAGTCACTAATATATGCATATTTGTAGCTAAATCAGTGGTAATCCAGGCTACAAGCCATACAACCACTGGAGTTAGATATAGAGTATGGGGCTAGCAGGTACACATAGAATTCCCTAGGAAAGGAAAGTAGAATAGAGATAGGAGGATGCAGGGAGATGGAGCTCAAGGATCGAGTGGAGAGGGAAAAGGTAGAGGGGGAACAATGGTGAGTATATGAGACAGTTAACATTAAGGGCCATTTGGAGAGTAGTATGGAAACCTGATATAGTAAAACTTCCTAAAATTTATACATATATGATGGTTGTGGAAATGGTATTGTCAAATAATGGGAAAGACAGAACCCTACTGGACAGCTCTTGTCCAGGACTGTGAGTGAATTACACCTAATTGAGTTGTTAGCCAAAGAGGCCCATGGGAACCCCAAACAACTCTGGCTGTTGCTTTCTACAAACTGATAGCAAGTTCACAGTGCTGAATAGAACACCTACATAACTCATTGAACCTGGAGACATAGAGCTGGTACCTACATAGAGACTTCACCTCTACTTGCTAGTGACTTTGGTACACAAAGGAACTCAGCTAGCTACCAAAGCAAAAGCATAAACACCCACCCAGGCACAAACCATTGATCTACAATAGTGTCCACGCTCAAAGACATGCTTGTGAATGTGCCCTACAATGGGGGCACAAAGCTTGTGAGAGTAACCAACCGATATCTGATTTGATTGAAGGCCCACCCATGCCATGAAGTAGAACCCATCCCAACACGCTTTGATACCCGAAACCTGAGGCTAAATAGCTCAGAGACCTAGGGTAAAAGCAAATACTACTCTTCTACTAAAAGAATGTAGCAACATACCTTAAAGAACACTGTTCTACTCAGAGATCAGTGCTTCACTCAGCCCTTATCAGAGAAGCTTCCTCTGGATGGCCGTAAATGCAGAGACCCATAGCCAGACAATATGCAGAGTGAGGGACTCAGAAACACAACGCCCTAAATGTCATGAAGGGTATTACGGACACAGGCCCTCTATCTAAATCAACAGAGTAAATGTGTGAGGCTGCAGCACAGCATGCCCAGGCACTGCACAGGACTGTACCAGATGGGCTGGTAAAGCGGAAAGAAATGGACATGTGCTCCTATCTCTAAACCAGAAGCTATTTCTAGCTGATAATCACTTGCAAATGAAAACTTAGTTTTCTCTTAGGGAGCCTCACTGAGGAAATAAAATACTATTAACGGTAGGCTCCATGCCCAGCCGTAGCTGCCCAATTGAAAACTAAATAAAATGGAATCTTGAGAGGTACCATGTCTCATAATGTATTTTCAAAGTTGTTTTTAAATTTTATCTTATTTTTAATTTTTATTAGATATAACATGCAATATATTACATAATATTGTATAAATTACTACATTATATATTAAATATGTAATATATTATAATATATAATATGTAAAAATACATATAATATTAAACATTACACATAAATGTATTTATTGTCTAGTATATAATATATAATTGCATATCATAAAATATATAGTATTCAATGTATTACATATAATATATAACATATATAATATATAGTATCCTAATGAAAATATAATATATAATGTAAATATATACATATATATGTATAGACATATATATATATTTGTGTTTTTTTTTAGGCGGGGTATATATTATGGCTTCCAGTTCAGTGTTTTGATTGGATTCCTGAGTTTGTGAACAAATTGGTCTCTCTATCCTGTAACTTTTCTTGGTCTCTTTTCCTCCTGTTTATTGTTTTATCCTAATCTAATGTTTTAGTTTTGTTTTTATCACACTATATTATATTATATTAATTATATTATATTATACTATATAATTTCCTTCAAAGCCTGTTTATTTTCCAATGAGAGACAAAGATCTGGATAGGAAAGGGAAGGAACTGGGAAGAGAAGAGTGAAGGACATATACAATCAGGATATATTATGTGAGAAAACAAATCTATTATGAATAAAAAAGTAATTAATGTAAAATCATCCTAATGTATATTTTACAATTGTTTTGATATTTTTAAAAACATGACATTTAACATCAAAAAGTTTCATTGATTTAGAGTAAATAACGGATTTTCAAGAGGAGCAGTATTATAACCGATGACTAGCAAACATATCTGTCTACATCAGCACATTTAAAAGAAAACCTAAAATTTCTAAGACAGACACAAATGGTTTATAGGTGAATACTGCTCAAAGACTGAATTGACAATACATCGGAAGAGGGGAATTAGCTGTATGAAAATCAGCTCTAAGCTGCATAAAGCATGTGAAGGTCAGAGTTCTTGGAACAACATGGGGGAGCTGGCAGAGCTGTTAAGTACTTTACATCCTTGCTTCAGGAAGCAAAGGGTAAAGACCATAGCTGAAGTAGAAGCAATCTTAACATCCCCTTTTCTGTTCTGGTAATAGGCCCTCATAATTATATCAAAATAAGAAATGCTCTCTGCTATTGAAAATATTTAGATAGTATGTTCCTTTTAGGGGAAGAGTTGCCAAGAAATTAGGAAGAAAAGATGTTCCTAAAATATACAGGATTCTGAGTAAAAAAATACAAGTTATATGTAAAAGTTGCAATAAAACTCACAGAGACAAAACATCTTAATTTTATTTATTTCTGAACATTCAAATATGTGAATGTCTGTTTTTATTCCACAGATGGCTGATAATGGATAGAAAGTATCCACTCATGCAAAAATCTCTTACACTCAGACATGAATCAATATCAATTTATTATATATACTAATGAATGAGGGTAGCTGTGTTATCACATGACTTATTTTCAGACTTAAGTATAGAAAAATTATGAAGGGTAGAGATGGTATAAATAGTAAAACAAGATAAAGCACACATACAATCTCTAGAACATCTCAGTACACAAATAATACAATGTATCTCGTAAAATTACTTAAGTTAAATATTACCACAACCCTGGCCTAAAGAAACATTCTTATAACAATAAAGTGTATTTTACACTAAACATAGTTTTAAGAATATAGTGTTTAAAGGTTTTTATTTTACAGGTATTTGTGTATGTGTGAGTGTGTGTGTGTATGCATGTGTCTCATTGTGAGTGTGGTATGTATGTGTGTGTATGTGTGCATATGCCTCTGTGTGAGCATTTATCTGTTTGTGTGTGCAGGTGCCTGCATAGTTGGAAGAGAGCGATAGAGCTCCTGGAATCTGAGTTACAGGCATTTCAGAGCCTGGCAACAAAGGTGGCTGGAATATGAACTCCAGATTTCACAATTGAGCAACAAGTGTTTTTAAATTGCCCAGCCTTTTCTCTAATGTAATAATATAGGTTTTTTTTTTAAACGAATATAGTTTTTTAATGTAGGAAAAAAATCTGTTCACCGGAGGGATCCTTGTTTTAAAAATAATTTCTGAAAGAAATGTCAAATTACCAATATCAGTATTCTTAATGGATACTTCCATTAAAGAACAAGGCTTAATGAATTCTTACCTCATCTTGAGACTTGACCAGAGTTCTGAACGTTTTTTCTCCACTTTCTCCATCTATCATTTTATTTCGAATCTAAGAGAAAAATGGACCAATTACTTTATTCCAGGAAGCAAACCAACCTACTGATATTATAAAACTGTTCATTATCAAGATTTTTCCTTATTTCAGTGTAATTTAATAAAAATGGCATAACAGTTGCACTACTAGATCAGATTATTTGGAATTTTAAAAGTTGTCACAATGTAACCAATTTATATTATTGTGCAATAAGAAAAAATACACTTAGTGGATTTTTTTGTTCATCACTCTGCAAGGTTTAAACCAACAGTAAAGGAGTCGTGATGGCCTTGCAGCATAGGAGATCTCAGTGAGATGAAGATACTGAGAAATAAAACGTTTGTCTATTCACAGAATTAGCATTTAATATGAAATACTTCAAATTCTTCCTCACTTAAATAACCAATTCTTGGTGACAAAGGATCAGAATTGTCCTTTACGTCCTTTATATTTTGGTATTGTTGTTTCTTAGTTCTACACACCAGGTTGTGCTTGCAGCCCTGAGACTCACTTCAAAGCCCAGGCTGAATTCAACCTTGCAGGCTTCTGTGCTCAGGGTTACAGGACCCCTGCATTTGGCTTGCCCCTTATAATTTACTCTTTATATGTCATCTGTAAGAGTTCTGAAGTATTATATAATGATAGATAGTCATAAAATCCTAGTAGGGTTTCATATCACATAGTGTCCTCTCTCAACAAATTTCCAACTCCCTAAAAGGTCAGATTCTTCGAAATCCAGGTCAGACTCATAGGAAACCACTCCAGTCCACTGGAAACTAAAAATTTCCTTTTTTTTTTAACTTTAAATATTTCAAGGACATTACATTTGGGCTTTAATAAGTATAAGTGAGTGGGAAAACTTGGCATGACAAAACAAATCTGCAAAATATAGGATGGATCTAATTTGCTTAAAATATTTTCAGTTTGATGGTGAAAATTAAGAGGTTGACTTTTAAAATATCAAACTTTACTATGCTCATGCTCCTTCCCCAGGCTCTTCATGCGTCATTTCTTTCCGTCACTGTGTCACAGGGAAGCAGCCTCTGAGAGACTGTGCCAGCATGCCCTGTGCTCACTCCAGAGTAACTATGAACTTAATAATTTCTGCGCTCTTATTACATAACTATCTTTACTATTATCAAACACCCTGCAGAGGAAGTGACATGTGACTTTGTGAAATACAACAGCAACATGTTCAGTGCCTTGGGACAAACACTGCAGCTGCTCTCCTCACATGGCCCTTCATGTAGTGGGGTGGCTGCAAGTCTTCCAACTTCTCTTGCAACAACATAGCATGTTGGTCTCTATGAATTTTATAAACATCATCATTGTTTTGTACACTTAAAATAACTCTCCCTTTGGAATGAACAAGACAATGAAAATTAACTAAGGCCACAACTAACCTGAACTAGCTAATCTTTGTCAATAGAAGTTATTGGAAGAAGACAGTGGAGGACACACACAATTTTAATGACAAATAACATATCAGTGTGAGCTAGCAGAGTTAGACTGATGTAAACCACTGTTCAGAAATGATCGTGGAATGGGGAATGCAGGCTCAGGTCACATGTCTCTCTGGCTTAGGCCCTCCTGCATACACTCACCTCCACTTTAATTTCATTCTCTAACTCAGCATCGAGAAAATCCAGTGTGACTGGCTCCTGAGATTTGGGGTTCTACACAAGGCACAAGAGTTAAGGAATTAGAAAACAAGGCTGTGTACAGAGTAGCTTGTGAAGCCCATTCAGCAGGAAACAATTATAAAACTCACTTACCTTCCTTGGGAGCTAGGCATGGAGATTTAAGTGCAATGGACAGCTGCCAATCAATTATCAACTGAAGGCAGCAAGTGACTAGAAATGGACTCCATGGGTTCACAAAACACCATTGCCCACTTAAACACCCACTGCTTTTTCTTTTCTTTTCTTTTCTTTTCTTTTCTTTCTTTTCTTTTCTTTTCTTTTCCTCTCTCTCTCTCTCTCTCTCTCTCTCTCTCTCTCCCTCCCTCCCTCCCTCCCTCCCTCCCTCCCTCCCTCCCTCCCTCCCTCTCTCTCTCTCTTTCTTTTTTTTTTTTGGTTTTGCCAGACAGAGTTTCTTTGTATAGCCCTGTCTGTCCTGGAACTCACTTTGTGTTTGAGGCTGGCCTCGAACTCAGAAATCCACCTGCCTCTGCCTCCCAAGTACTGGGATTAAAGCTGTGTGCCACCATGCCCGGCCTACTGCCTTTTCTTGTGTTGTGTAAGAAAGTTCAATATAGAACATGATAGTTTATTTATTTCTAACTCAGGGGATACTGTTTGCTTGTTAAATTTACCTCATATGGTGTGATTTTAATTTCTCAAACATTAAAGGAGGCCATTAGATTATTGGATAGACACAATGTACTCATTTCTTTAGCATTCTTGCTACATCATATAGCATGTCATATTAGAGATCCAATATTTAGTAGAATAAAAGATTCTACTTAAATAAAAGATTTCAGAATAATTGAAAACTTTAAAAGGTACATATTAAAATAATTATTTAAATGTATCATCCAAATCTGGCCATAATTAGACACCAGTATTCAATGCAATCTATGTATGGTTACTTGCAAAAGTGACAGAAATTTTACCATGAGTTTGCAAAAGACATCTGTATTGGCACTGTTCTAAACACCATGTTAAAGTGGCATGCTACATAACATAATAGTTGCAGACAAAAATCTGTCCAACTTGCATATCTCACCTAAATGAAGAATGACATGGTAGACTACACATGGGATAAATGCATTTTGTAATCATGCAAATGACTTATTTCAGGGAATATTCCTATTTTTAAAAATCAGAATTTTAAATCTTCATGGTGTTTGATGAATAAGGATTCTCAAATAACCATTTTAAAAATACCCTCCCTGTGTCTTTTGTGATGGAGCTGGGGATTGAGTCCAGGAATTCATGTTAGCTCAGCAAGCACTCTACCCCACAGATCCTGTACCCAACAAATGCTTGAAATATTCACTGCTTAAGAACTTATATAATCAGGTTCTATAATATTGAAAGAAAGTATTAGTTTTTCATCACAATACGCCATTGTTTGGGTGGACAGCTTTCGCTCTAGGAGAAAATATTCATCTGAAATGTAGATGCAAGATGGAAATAGAAGTCAATGTTGAGAACTTGTAAGCCCATGAAACTTACAACTTCCCTAATAAAAAGACACAACAAATATTCCCAACCACTAGTATATAAATATTAAAATTAAGATGAAAACAATACAAAACAAAGTCAAAACAATCAAATGATAAAATAAAAACAGAAATAAGAATATTTCTCTTACATGCAATGGATAATGCATAGAATGACCAGCCCCAAACAGCATGCAGGGAGGAGCCATTATCAGGAGCAATTGACAATATGCAGATCATGTCCCAATCCAACATATAAAGACAGAGAAGAAAAGGAAATCATAAAAGAAAATTGTCAATGCATCACTTGTATTTGTAAATGGCAACCTGGCAGAGCATTGTTTTAGAAATATCCATTAAAATTATACAAACTAGAAAATTAAAAAAACAGTCTTTTCATGAGTAAACATCAACAAGGGCCTGAAGAAATCAATTAGTGTGATGGACTCTGAAAGACCATCATAAGAAGATCAAATATCTAGTACTTCTCTTCAGCATGAGTTTCAACTAGCATAATTACCCAGGACAGTATTGATGTTAACAAATTTTAAATTAGTAACAATTATGAGTCAGTAGTAATATACCTAAGATTTCAAAAATATTTTCCCGATTAAGAAGTCTCATGTGGTTGCTAGTTTGCCATTTAGAATTTACTTAAATAAAAAGAAAATCATTATTTAAGTTGGTTGGTTTTAAATATTTAATGATATTTACATGCAATATTTATAGTTGTGGTAAAAATAAAATTCACCAAAATGCACATAACAGCAAAAACTATAAGATATTAAAAAAGGAACACTCAAGCAGAGGGGCAAAATTGTTTCCTAGGTGAGACAGGCATGTGTGTCATGGCAACTGCTTTAGGAACCATATGCAGCAACACAAGACTCAGAGGACCATGGGATTCTAGCTGTGGAAGAGAACCAAAGCTTCCACCAGTCCACAGCCTTACTCTTGACAGATGGGAAGCTTGAACACTCATTGAAGCCTGTTTTCAATGAGAACTTTCCGGGGCACAGTATTTCCCTGTGAGTATTTAATTTCCCAGGTGGGGTGCAGAAATAGAATGAGTTCACCTCCCTGATTTTCAGATGAAAACACTGGTGTCCAACAGGGTATTATGTACTGATCAAAGATAAAACATTGCTAAGCAATAGAACCAGATTATAACTTAGTCCCACCAATCCATACTTAAAGATCACTTAATGAAATGTTGCCTCTTCAGTAAAATTCTACCACATGTGTTAAAGGAAGTGATAGACTTACTGCCCAAGACCTACAATGATGCTAAATTTTCTCTAACATTTTATATCTCTTTGAATAAGTTATAGAAATATCCTCCTGTGTTGAATATCTTGTGCATACATATATAAGTAGCCAACATCAAAAGGGGTCTTAGAATATTTTTCCAAAAAGCCAAAAATTAACACTTTAGATTCCCAAATTTGAACATTTTCAATTAAGTGAGGAAAGATTCTCCAACTTCTAATCCCAAACAAAACATTTATAATTATTATTATTATTATTATTATTATTATTATTATTATTATATTACTATTACAGGTTGCACTTAATTTTATTTTATGTGTGTATGTGCTTTGTCTGCATGTGTTTCTGAGCACTGTGTTTGTGCATTGCCCAAAGAAACAAGAAAAGGCGTTGGATCCACTGGAATAGGAATTACTGATGCCCATGAGCCATCATGTGAGACCTGGGAACCACACTCAAGTCCCTGGGAAGAGCAACCAGTGCTCAGCCTTTGTGACATTTCTCCAGCACCCAAAACTCAAATTTTAGAAATTAAAAAACAAAACAAAGACAATTTCGCTAAAAGTTCTCATTCATGGGAATCACAACATAAGAATCATGGCTTCATTTGCACTTAGAAATTAATTTTACAAGCAAACGGTTAGGAAAACATGGATATGATATTAATCTCACCAAATTTAATAACAAATTTGCTCAGGAGCCATTTCATTCTGATTACTCTGATTAACATTATTAGATACACTTCCTTAGCCATCTCTCAGCCAGCACAACCCTTTACCATAATTAACAAGCTTTGCTCCAGCTCACTTGTAAGGGAAGCTCATTTCTGCCTCATGCCTCCAGAAGCTTAGTGTGGGGAAAGACACCTTGATTGCTAAGCTTTGAGAACAGAAGCTTGGGCCCAACTCTGATTTAGCAAATTTGAAAGCACTGCTGTCTACCTTCAGTCACCGTTACCTGAACGTTGGGTCTCCTTTTCCTTAAATTAATTGTCGGTATACCTACACCAATAGGCTGAAGCAACAGAAAAACGGAGTTCATTATCCTACATATTAACATAAGAATTCTATCCTCCAGTCAGCTCTAGTCAGCTATTTCCTTGACAAGAAACAGAACAAATGATACACTCACAACTCAAAATATTTGTCCCATAGAGTCCATGACAACAAAGCAAAACAAGACACTAACAAAAACCAAAGCTATTAATGGTAGTAAAAATAATTTTTTTAAAGAACATGTTTATTTTTTTCCTCGATTTTCCTTAAGAATCTAAAAACTGGGGCATAGAAGGGATAGTTTGTCCTAGATAAATTTTCTTGACTGAAACAAAAAAGATGATGAAATAAATATTGTTGAAATGTGCATTATACAAATAAATATAACACTGGAAAAGCCCCTGCAAAGTTTTTGTTGTTTTGGTTTTTGTTGTTGTTTGTAGCTTCTTTTGTAGCAAGCCTGCCTTGGGGATGGGGTTGTAGAAGAAGGCTGGGTCTCCTTGGGCCTATGGAGACAACAGCTTACAATGGGATCAGTGCTTATATAAAGAAGCCCGAGAGTCTCCTCTTGGCTCCTCCTACCATGTGATATTAGAGGAAAAAACTGTCTACTGAGGAGGATCATACACTGAACCCACCCATGCCTTAGTCTTACACTTCTGAGCGTGTCCCCCCCACCCCCCGCACAAGATGTAAAATAAGTTTTATTGTTTAAAAGCTACCAGTCTACACTTTTTTTTTAAATTTTAAGTTTATTTAGTTTGAGAGCTTAAATCCAGAAGTCATGTGAAGTATATGCTGTGCTACTGAAATGGAATTCCAAATCTAAGAACATGTGTGATTTCTTTTTTTTTTTAGAATTATTTTTTTTATTAGGTATTTTCCTCATTTACATTTCCAATGCTATCCAAAAAGTCCCCATACACTCCCCCACCCACTCCCCTACCCACCCACTCCCACTTTTTGGCCCTGGCGTTCCCCTGTACTGGGGCATATAAAGTTTGCAAGTCCAATGGGCCTCTCTTTCCAGTGATGGCCGACTAGGCCATCTTTTGATACATATGCAGCTAGAGTCAAGAGCTCTGGGGTACTGGTTAGTTCATAATGTTGTTCCACCTATAGGGTTGCAGATCCCTTTAGCTCCTTGGGTACTTTCTCTAGCTCCTCCATTGGGGGCCCTGTGATCCATCCAATAGCTGACTGTGAGCATCCACTTCTGTGTTTTCTAGGCCCCGGCATAGTCTCACAAGAGAGAGCTATATCTGGGTCCTTTCAGCAAAATCTTGCTAGTGTATGCAATGGTGTCAGCGTTTGGATGCTGATTATGGGATGGATCCCTGGATATGGTAGTCTTTAGATGGTCCATCCTTTCATCACAGCTCCAAACTTTATCTCTGTAACTCTTTCCATGGGTGTTTTGTTCCCAATTCTAAGAAGGGGCAGTCTATACTTTTTAAAGAAATTTGCCATAGCCATCTGAATGGACTGTAACAAACACATCAGGATATTACAAAATCTTGCACATTTGAAATTTGAGCTTTTGTTACCTGAAAGAATTAAGTAACTGAAATTTTGCTAAAGAAGAATTTAACCATAATGCTAAATTTATTTGATTATTGATTGTTTGGACATCAATTATACATGGTTTTCTATACAATTATTTATTTATCAGATATCATATCTAAAAAACTACTCTGGTTATTTTAATGAGAAGTAAAAACCCATGTAGAAAAATCACAATAGATAATTCACTATTTGTTGAAATGTGGTCATGGAGTGATATTTTTTTAAAATGACAATTCCATAGAAAAAATACACAAAATATTTGTGACTCATTTATTTACTAATATTCTGAAGCAAACCTGTGGAGCTATCTATAAAGTATAAAACTATCTGAGATATTTTGTAATAATATAGTAACAGGAACAAACATTGACTTTGTAACACTTGCATGTGTTATTATTTTACCTTGTTAAATAATTATGAACACTAGAGAGAGAACTTTCTTTCTTTCAAATATATTGATGAATTGCTGGTAAGAGAATTAAGGTAACTTTGACTATCCACTAATATTCTGATCCTTCTTATGTGTTAGATGCTCTCTGGAGCAATGGCCTCTTAGAGCCTTAAATTAGCAAGTGAGATGCATGGGAATGAGGTTCAAACGTGATGATGGCTGTCCTGAGAGAAGTAGGTAAGCTAACTTGGTAAGAGAAAATGAAGAATCCTGTCAGATTTTCATATGTTGTCATCAGTAACCTTATAATCTCTTAACAGAGGCACAGGGTACTGTTCTTTTGTCTTTAATGTTACAATTAGAATTTGCAAGTTACAATCCCATTAACGTTAGTGAGTAATTATATCGACCATTAGTACATAGGAACAAATTAAATACATACCTTTGGCTGAAGATTTGGATGCAATAAGACATAGCCATTAGGATCAATTGCAAAATAGTAGCCATTGGGACAGAGCTGGAAAAACAGTAAAAACGCTTAGAGGTCCCTAGGTCACAATTAGAAATCCACATTAAATATTTTAATGGATATTCAATACAAGTTTTGTAGCACACTGTAGAAACAAAACATGGGCTCTTTACATTTTTAAAATGCTCTTAAACTCTTTTGGGAGATTAGCCACATGCAATTGTGGCTCCTTGTAGTATGTCAATTTCAGCCCCCCAAATTGATTGCAAGCGAATCCCCATGTCCACAGGTAAGACACTGAGGGACCCTGCACCCAGCTGGGCAGGGCAGACAGAGGTGAGACTTGTAGGATGCCCATGGGGGGATTGAAGGAGAAGAAAGAAGAAGATCAACCAAGCCTGGAAAAGGTGAGGAAAGATTCTATGCCTGAGAATGTGTGGGTCAGAGAGCAAAGCTGCCACGTAGGAGCCAGGGAAGAGCGACCCCAAGAGAGACCCCAACTGGTCCAGGGCAGCAAAGATAGAATATAGGATTTAGTAAGTAATAACATGGAATATCAGAGGAGGGTAGGTTAGCAGTGGCACAGTCATTGAGCTGTTTAAGGCATATAAAAATATAAAGGTTATGTGTATGTGTCTTTCATTCAAGAAACATGAACACTGGGGTGGTAGTGACAAACGTGCTGCCACCAAGATCATTTTGAGTAATTAATTGGGTACTGCGCCACAAACATTTGTACTCAAGTGGTTTGTGGCCAAACTGCATAGGCACATACTTTTGAAATAGGAAGCCTTAGTCAAAGAATAATTTGCAGCTTACTGTAAAACGTGGTGTCAATCTCTTGATATCTTCCAGAGACACATCAACGCCCATCACACCAAGAATCAACTGGTTCTAGAAGAAGATGGCAAAGTTAGTGCATTTTATACCAGAATGTGTTCTACAGAAATGTATATTCAGTCTTACACACACACACACACACACACACACACACACACAGAGGAGATGATACTTTTGATGTCAATTTACAAGGACTCTCAGATTTGACTGTTTCCCACAACTTCATCATCCCAGTTACTAACTTATATAAAACATTAATGAGTAAAGCTAAATCACAAAAAAAAATGAAAATTCTATTCAAGAAAAGAAAAGAGTTGCATCAATAATTATGGTCTGCTGCTTTTAACCAATCCTATGCTGAATAAAACCAATAAATAAAAACAATCTCACAGATAAGCCATACTAAAAATTTAAAACATGATAAGGAAGGACATAAATTTTTACAACATTATAAATTTCAGTATTTAGGCCTCATGAATATTTAAGATGTCAATGGTCCTTAAAGTGAAAACCAATGCTTTGTAGAACTTCAGTTGTAAAACGAAGCAGTTAACTGAAATTTATTAAAACTAAACAAACAGGGCTGGAGAGATGGCTCAGTGATTAAGGGCGTGACTGTGATGCCAGAGGTCTCAAGTTCAATTCCCAGGAACCACTTAGTGGCTCACAACCATTGTAATGGGATCCAATGCTCTCTTCTGGTGTGTCTGAGGAAAGCAACAGTGTATTCACATACACTAGATAGATAGATAGATAGATAGATAGATAGATAGATAGATAGATAGATAGAGAAAGAAGTCTTTTTAAAAACTAAACAAACAATGCTTTCGTACAACAGACTTCACTGAACCACAGACTAGAAGTATTTCTTTAATCCACCAATATAGCCTGCATTATATATAACCTGTTAGTAGTAAAAATAATTTCTTTAAACTATGTAACTTTATTTAAATTCAGAAGTATTTAATACATATTAGACATATGTATGAACCACATTCAATAATTAGTGACTACTTTCGAGTAGAGAGCTCCTGTTGCACTGATAATATTACCAGAGCTATAAAAAAAAATGAGTATTTTTTCAGACTAATTTTTTTATTGAGCTGTAAAAAAATTAAGGAAAGGAGGAACCTATCAGATCCTTAGGTTATCATAGAAAACTTTTACTTGAGAATTCAAAAGCAAGGATTCAGAAATCTATCTGCGTCAGACTCAAAGAGAACATGTCTTGGGTTTTTTTTACCCCTGAAGTCCAAAAATAACTGAGGCATATTTTAAAAAGTGGGTTCAGGGCACTACTTTCCACCTATCATGTCATTACTTGCAGTCTGGCTTTCTGTTCCCATCAGGTCACAGTTAGAGTGACTGAAGCCTAACCCTGACTCTAAGGCCACCAGGACTTGACCTTCACTTCCCTTTTCCCAGGTGGTTATCACATGGACAGCTGCTACCACTGACCTCTCGCCTTACAAGACAATTCCATCGTATGCATCTCCTTATAGAAATATCTTATCCACATGGGGCTCCTACGTCACAGCTTATCATTTAGTATTATTAATTTTATCAATGAACTTTTTACCTTCAAGTTTGTCTTATTTTCAGATTGGCCAGTGACGTTGAAGACTGGTAGAGTTCCAGTAATGACAAGTCCCAGTTCCTAAAATAGACAGAGAAAGAAAGGCCAATGAGAGCAACATTTTGCACTTCGTACTACTGCATTAGCCTTTGAAGCTGGAAACTTCACTCTACAATTATCTCACTAAGAGTCACAAAAAGCTTAAAAGTACTTCTGAATATCTTTGAATTTTTTTTTAAAAGAATCAATGAAATTTTCTTAGAATTAAGTACTATTAAAAAAAAGAAAGAAATACTATTAAACAGTTTTGAATTATGCAACATCTAATAAGTATTGAGAAAAAAACTACTTAGGCAAATGTAACTGTGACATTGTAATACTAACGGTCACATTTACATTTCTTCCACAGTGATAGTTCGCTTAATATCAGGCGCCTCCATGTAAGACTAGCATTGAAAGCTAGTTTGCTGAAATTTATTTTCTGTAGCTTCATTCACAAATTTTATGCCCTAAGTCTCAGGTATCATGTTATATCACAAACATCTAGCTGAATGTTATGCTACATAGAAGAAATATACTATTGGGGATACATTGCCAGATAATTCTAGGTGAGTAGGTGTGGTGTTTAACTCTTACTTTTAAATAATCCTCAAATGACTTTTATTTTAACAACTAGACCACAAACTATCTTCTTTGCTCCAAGCACTGTGCACACTTTCTACAGAATACAATGATAAAAAAGTTGGGAGTTCCTGCCTTCTCATTTTGAATATTCCAATCCTTCCTTTCTCCCTTAATATGTGAAGAGTGTCACTTCATTTTCCAATAAAACAATCTCACCATAACACAGCCCGACTTCAGTTTCTTGCCGATAGCCTGGGTCTGCAACGCTGACCCTGTGCTGGTATTATTTCCTCAGTGCACCCAGTGGTCCTAAATTTGAGAATGTACTGTTTCCTGAGGTTTCATCCTCCTTGTGCATCATGGAAACATGACTTGTGCTACCTTCAACTGAACTGTCTCTTTTTCAGCCACCCCCTGCTCTAACTCCAATTGTACAACTTCCTTTTTAAAGTGTCACAGATCTTTGAATTCTTCACATCACAGTAGTTATTAAATTTGTTCTTTAAATACTATATGTTTCCTTCCTGATAAACTGCCGACTTGACTGAAGCGTACTTTGAGTCCCTGGCATGTAGTGATGTGTCTCTTACTTTTCAAACAGTACAAACAATGTTCTCTGACCATCTAACTTACATATTTCCCCCAGCCCCTTTTTAACATCTTGTTTCAGCTTGTAAAGTAGAACACTTAGAATCAGCATTTCCTCCAGATGTTCCTGTTATCAGTGAGAAGCTTGCCAGCAATGCAGACACTCTGCTTGATGAACTTCTGGTCATAGGAAATTCAGCAGGGCCTAACTATAGACTCCTCCTATCATGTTTAGTCTGTGATGGATTTGAACAACTGAAACATCTTGGTCATGGCTAGAGATGACTATGTGACCTTAAGTAAATAAGGAATGTCAAGAAGGAACATTGGACAGTCATTTTCTGTGGCTTGAGGTAAGCAAGCTTCTCTTTATCTTTCTTACCATGCCAGACTGCTGTTAATAGTCCCTATTTTCTCTCTAACTTCCTGTATGTGTTTATTTTTGCAAGTACCAAGTGATAAGTCATTCTAAGGGGTTTGTCCTTTGGGTTCATTACTGCACTCAGAGAAGTAGCAAGGGCATAGAACTGGACTCTATGTAGGGAAAAGGGCATTACTGATTCAGCATTTGTCTTTAGCTCTGTATTTAGACTCTCAAGTATAATTACTTTGATAAGTGACTAAAAAGTCTTCAAATTTAGATTTGGTTTGTGAAACAATCTTAGGTATTGTAAGTTTTAATGAATAGTGCCATAAAGAAAAAAAAATTAAAACAGGATTTTCCAGCTTCTCTCATAATTGACAACTCAGGCTAGATAATTTTGCCCTATGTGGGTCCTATCAGTGATAAAACACTGGCAGCTTTCTGTACCACTTGGTGCTTGACAAAAATGTTCACGTGACATAGATAGGAAAAAAGAACCCCCAGTAGAAAATTACTACTTAAACCATGATAGAATGCTGTTGTAAGATGGTGACTTTGCTATAGACAACCTAACATGTGTATGCTCTCTCACAGCAGGGTTGTGACCTTAGTGAGATACCACCACAAGCCTGTCTGAATCTGAACTCAGAGCCAGGGATTCTACATGAAGATATGTTTATGTGCAGGCTGATTTAAATATGTTGTCAATTTTCTGTGGAGCTACCAAAATATACTTTTGAGTTCATGTAATGTACATGTAGTTAAGAACAAACATCCACTCTAAAAATATATTTTTCAAAATGTTCAAAATATGGAATTTTTGTTGAACTCATATAATGGTCAGTTTTATTTTACATTAAAAAATCAAAACGTTACAGACATTCCCATACGTTCAACATTTTAGATTGGAAAACTGGTATTTTTAGTGGCTCAAGAATGCTCTAAAATTTTACATGTATGATTTTATACTGATGCAGGTCTAGGGTTTTCTAAACACTTTCTAAAAACAGCTGAGAAGGTTTCAAAGGAAGGACGTTTAGGAACGATTCAGTGATGAGAAAATGGAAGATGTCACCAAGAGCGGTGGCAAGTCAGTTGGGTACCCTTGTCATTACAGCTTGGGTTGAGAATCCCATTCCCTTACCAGGGCGTCCAAATACACATTTGTCCATTGAACTTGCTTCGCTTTGTCACCAGCTAAAACCATTGGTCTTCCCAGAACATCTAGATATTCCTATTTATACAAAAGACAGGTTGTAAAACATGAACAAAACAAACAAACAAACACAGACACTATTTTTAACAATAACCTTCAAAAGAAAAGTTGAAAATTGAAAATAATTCTGGAACCAAATTATGAAGAGTATGTTTCTTACTTAGGGTGTTCTACATTTTTGATCTAACTAATTTCTTAACTGGTATAGCTATATACATTGGGTCAATAATATATCTCCTCTTGTTTTATTTTTTCCATCACCAATCAGAACATTGTTTCTAAAAGTACTGCCAATGATAAATGAAATATATTCCTTATGAGTTGCTTGCCACGTTGATCTGAACTATTTAAGGCTCTGTGATTTATGTGTGAAATTGCACAAATTTGAAATGATAAAGCAGCTGCATACTTGCTTTCATATAACAGATTGTTTGGATGAAATTCAAAACTGCATTTAAACATTTCCAAAAAAAAAAAAAGTAAGTGAAACACGTGCCAAGTCCAGACAGCAGAGTCGCATGCACTGCTGTTTTGTCTCAGAAGTCCCTTAGCTCCGCATGCACTGCCATGGAGAACACACTAAGTAAGTTACATTTTAACAACTATTTTGTTCATTTCTCCTGGTGCTCCAAATTGAAGGATGATCTTTAAATCAGAACTTACGAATATTTCAAAATGGTAAATAGTTAACTTAAAGTGGCTGAACTCTACAAAATGCCATGTCACCAGTAGGCTCCCATCTTTCCCCACAAGTGAATGGTGCTGGAAAGGCATCTTACTTTAGGTTTATTTAAGTAAATATGTACATAGACCTGTCCCAACCTGTGGAAAGAACTCACGTCCTATCTTGGGCTTACATCACTCTCCCAGAATAATTACTGTTTAATTATCTGTATGGCTGAGAAAGTCATGCAATTTAGAATGAATTTTAAAAATTACATGAGATTATTACTAAATTTTATTTTTATCTATTTTCTATGACCTTTTTAAAGCCCAAGAATAACAACCTACCTTATACATGTATTTACCTGGGTTTTAAACATTTAAGGATCTAAAACCAATAAATATCACATTAGCCAGCCTTGCATGCAAATGTAAATAACATAAATCATTTTTCTAGTTTTACTTATTTTCTTTAAATTGAACTCATTTAAACCAGGGACATATCTTTTTATTTTCAGGAAAGTAATCTTAAACTTTGAAAAAATTATAAAAGTTTTAAACAACCATACCTGAGTATTGATTCTTATTGCACCAATGGAGGGAATCTCATAATAGTAACCTAAAATGCATATATATTCATAAATATATCATTTATAATACAGGCCCACAAAATAGTAACCTAAAATGCATATATATTCATAAATATATCATTTGTAATACAGGCCAACAAAATAGTTTTCTTGTTTGTTTTTTGGGGGGTTTTGTTTTTGTTTTTGTTTTGTTTTGGAGACAGGGTTTCTCTGTATAGCCTTAGCTGTCCTGGAACTCACTTTGTAGACCAGGCTGGCCTTGAACTCAGAAATCTGCCTGTCTCTGCCTCCCAAGTGCTGGGATTAAAGGCGTGTGCCACCACGCCTGGCCAGTTTTGTTTCTTAAAGGAGGAATCGATAACTTTCATTTTAACTTAAGCACATAAATAAATAATATAAAGTATTTATATTAAGATATAAATATAACTATTATAGTCAGAACAATATTAAGTAATGAATATTGTCAACCACCTTAGAGAATTTATAATAAAATTTGCTATGTTTCTAAAAAGTATAAGATACCTACTGTCCTCTACAAAGCAGCAAGGAAGCTACAGCTATTAAAGTATTTTCACTAGATAAAGTATTTTAAAGGTACAGATAGATACATAATTACTAAATGCATACATTTTCCAAAATACAAGTTTTAAAATGTATCCAGATTTTCTTTTCTGTTGTAAAATAATCAGTTTATTCTTCAAAATACTTCCTTTTTTATGAGTACAAAGAAAATAGTTCACTGCATAAAATTTGAATATTGAGAAAAGTATGAGATGGTTTTCAAAAAGAGTAATTCAGTCAGTCAAAGGAAAAAATATGCACAAATCTGCTATATGTCGTTAAGCATCATTCCCTCTTTCACCAGTTCACAATATTAGGATCAGATGTTCGAGTGTATTCTAACGCAGCGTTAATCTCAGAGTCAGTCCTATGCTCTTTTCTTTAGAAAGCAAGTTCTGAATCTAATTCTTATTACATACCTTTAAAAGTTTCTACTTTACATTATTTTAAATGTGAGTAAAGATATAATGATAGTTTTCAAAGTATTTTATCTTCTAAGAAAATATGCTCAAGAGTAACATATCTGTTACCTTTATTTTCACAAGCCATCCACTGAATAGGTCCTCTGTCATAATTATGTTGACCGACGGAAAATGTAAACACACGGACCTAAAAATGTTGAAAGTCCGAGTGAGTAAAACCCAACTGAACAGCAAAACAGATTGCCGAAGCAGACACAATTAAAAGCTCAATCAGGCAGTGAAATTAATAAAACAAGACACACACTGAAACTGTGGAAGACCTGAGGAGGCAGTAACAGGAAACTATACATCCACCCTGAGCACAGATTCCCAACACCTCAGTGGTTTTAGCATCATGCCATCCCTCACGCATCAAATCTCCAAGCTCAGTGCATGGACAGCGATGGTGATCTCCTTGGTGACCAGCTCCTCCTGCAGGGGCAACTCAAGTCTGTTTCCACCGGTTAAACATATCACCCGCCCATCAATCACAGTCGAAACATTTCTCTATCACATAGGCAGGTGGTGATGCAGAGTTTGAGATATCCGAGACTGCGATTTCCTGTCACTTATTTACTGGAAAAGATGGCTGACTTATGCGGCTATTTGTTTTGCTTCTTTCATAACTCTGTGGGATGGCCATTGTGTGTACATGGTGAGAAGGTGTGTCATGTACCTGTGTGCACATCCGAACAGTGGCCAGAAGTTGGTATCAAACGTCTTCTTTAGTTCTCCACCTTCATTTTAGTGATGGGGGTCTCTCCCTGAACCTGAAGTTCACTGATTCACTAGACTGACTGACTGTTCATCACCTCCCCCCACCCCTGCCCCAAGAAATCCTTCCTCCTTCTCCTCCTCCTCCTCCTCCTCCTCCTCCTCTTCCTCTTCCTCCTCCTCTTCCTCCTCCTCCTCCTCCTCTTCCTCCTCTTCTTCCTCCTCTTCCTCCTCCTCTTCCTCCTCCTCCTCCTCCTCCCCCCAAGCCTGCGGTTACCTGCAGGTACCTGTTACCCCCTGCTTTTTAGCAGGCACTAGGTATCTGAACTCAGATCCTCATGTTTAATCTTGAGACATGACCAAAATGGAGCCATCTCGGCAGCTCTGACACACAGTTTCTTTTCTGTTTTGTTTGGCACAAGGTCTTGAGCACAAATCGCAAAATACTTATTTTCACACATCTTTCTTCCTCCTACTGGTCTAGGCCATAGATGTTATAACACTCTGTGCTGTAAAATGCATGCCTTGGACGGTGCTGTTTCATATGTGACATTTTATCTGAGCCACAGTCATCCAAGTTTGCTTCAGCTAGCAATGTGTAGATATCATATGGTGGATACACCTGTTTACTCTGTTCATTTAGAGACAAAACTATACTACATAACCTAGTCTGGTCTCAGATTTGCCATGGTCCTGTCTCAGTTTCAAGTCTTTAAGTGCTGCCTCAGTTTCAAGGTCCTGTGTCAAGTCTTGTCCATTGATTCCTGGCTTGCTGAATTTTAATCACTTAAAAATTATATGGCCTAGATATGGCCTAGATAAGGCCTAGAAGAGACAAGCGCCCTCTCCCTCTTGCCTGATCTTACTCCCTTCAGAGAAACAAACAGTACTTCAGTTTCTTCACATTTTCAACTGGGTCATTTATGGGGCTGTCCATATATTTCAAAATGTTGCTACTTAGTCAGTTGATTTAATTCTAAGGGAAATATTTTTATAAGGCTGAACACCCTAAGTAATAATGCAGTTTAAATGGTGTACCCTAAGGAATGTGCACTTAGACATGTCCTTCATAATGTTAGAAGGCATGGCTCACAGATTCAATTAAAGCACAGCTGTCTCTAGTTCTTGTTACCACAACACAATTATGGTAAAATATTTTCCATAAGATACTGCTCAGTGCAAGTGAATTATATTTCTAATAACAGGGGGACTATACTTACAGCCACACTGCGTGATTATTTTGACTGATGTTATCACTTAAGCAGTGCAAATAAACATTTAACTTCTTTTTTAAAAAAAGGAAGAGAAAAGTGTTTCTTTGCCTTATTTGTTTCACTAGTGCCAGGTTCACCTGACTTCCACGCAGGGCTCCTGGCTCAGAACGATGGACTTGGGGATCAGGGTGTAGAAGAGTGCGTTCTGTCACAGTTGGTCGTTTTAAAGCACTCTGAGCTCCTCCTTACCTCACTTTTCTTTGTTGAATCTAGGGCTTGCTGACTTGAATGGAAGCTGCATTAATAGTTGCATCATTGCATATTATAAATATTAAGTTTCTGCAACTTCTTTTTCAATTGTTTTTCCAGCTGCAGAAATGCACAATAGTGCCATGTTTTTCCAGAATATTTTCAATGGTAACTAAAATGTCGAGAATTACAAAGTCAACTTCTGAGTAATTTATGAGGCTGGCTTATCACTATGATATTTATAAAATCTATTATACCCAAGATGTTTATTTTATTTTACTTAATTTAATGGAGACAATGCACAATATATGTATACCAACCGAATAACAACACAATCATCTTATCATTTTTAAAATTACATACTTAAGTGAGAAAAATTTTGTCACTCAAAACTTAGTTTGTGACACATGCTTCACATTACAATGAAATATCAATATAAAAGTTATTGCATTCTGAGGTCAAACTATTTTCCATAAGATAGTGTTCAGTGCAAAATCGTTGCAGTATTTGTCTTTTTAAATATACTTTCCACAATTATGTCAGGAGAATTCTGATTTTATGAATGTTAAACTTGACACATTATAACACCCAATGGTAACAATGGTGATCTTGGTGCCGCACTGGTTCTATTCAGAATTTCAGGCTTCACCCATTGCTTCCTATACTGCAGTGCTGCCACCCAGTGGCGCCATCTAGGAACTAACTCTGAAATCTGGAGCAGCCCAAACTGAGTGTACAGCTTTAGGTTTTCTACGTTTTCTTGATATAATAATTACAACATTCCCCACTTCTTGTTTCTCCCTCCAAACCATCCCATATACCCCAGTTCTACTCGTTTGAAATTAATGGCTTCTTTTTAAATACATGCATATATTCCTATAGTGAAATATAGGCATGTGTGTATATATGTACATACATATATTCCTATATATAACCTGCTAAGTCAGTATAATGTTACTTGCATGTATGGTTTCCGCATCTTTAAATTCATGATTATTGAGAAATGAAGTGACAATGTAAACTTCAAGGCAAGTAAGGCCTGTATATATTCCAGGCCTGTACATATTCTGAATATGTAGTCAGGAGTTAATGGCTTTGTCTGAACCCCCAGGCAAATTCACCACATTCTACTGTGCCTATACTGTGTCAGGCCAGCTTTTGTGCAGGGTAAGTTCTTTGCCTCATGCTAGGAGAGCATTTATAATCATATGGTCAATCCATGTAATTAGCAGATACACAGTGGGAAATTTCAAAGTGAAACCTACTGATTAAAAATCAGTTAAATATTCCTCAACCCGTGTTACCCAAATATACCTTACTGGGCCATATTGCAGACCTAGAGAGTCATAAATGGCTTCACAGAGATTTGTCATGTTGGAGCCCCAAAATTATCTGAGAAAATGACATGGAATAAAAAAAATCCAGGTTAAATAACAGTTCTGAGTTGGTAACACCTTAACATCTATTGTAGTGTTTTCATATAAGTGTACAGATTTGTTATATTAAGAAAGAGTGCAGAGTTGAGTGCCTTCTGCTCTCCAGAGGGACTGAACACCAGGCTTGCTGTTATTTTTCATATACGTCAGTTTAGTAAACTGTGTGAAGAATGGAGCTAAACGACACCAGTTTGCATCATATGTTTTGTAAGTTGGGCCTTTTCTAGTGTGTTAAATTAATATCATTATTTTTCATTGCATAGAATCTTTCTAGTTTAATAAGAACTTTGAGCAAACATAAGCATCTTTCATTTATTTGCATAATTCGTGACTCAGACATAGGTAGTAAGCAAAGGAGTATCAGTGTAAGGAACATAGTAAGATGAAACAAGCTGAAAATGGGTTGTATTATTTGTAAATTTATTTATTTTACTTTCAATTGTTTAGAAATCTATGTCTTTGGGAAGGTGGCCTGGCTTGCTTAGCAACTGAAGTTGTTTGCATTCCCCAGGAACCATCCTGGGAAGTGAAGCCCCTGGAACTCATGGACTGTAGAAAAGGAGACTTGACGTCACAAATTTTTCCTCTACTTTCCACACATATGTTGTGTGCCATGATTCACAGGTCAATCTGCATATGTGAACTTATATGATAGAAAAGAAATCTAAATTTAAAATTTTATTTCTTTGAACAGAATATTAAATTCCAATAATTCATAGTTGATTGCAAACTTAGAATACTAGATTCAAAAAAAGCAGCAAATTTAGCTTTTTAAATATAATGATGAGCTCAGTGGCATAGTGTTTGCCCGGCATGTAAGAGACCTTGGGTTCAATCTTGAGTACTGTGAAAAATAGATAAATATATGCTAAAGTATATTCCACCACTTCATAATTTTATTCCAAAGTTCTCATTTTTGCTAAAAGATTTTGTACAATTTTCTGCCTTGTTTGTTGAAATCTAAAATACTTTTCTTCAATTAAGAGTTCTCTAAATCTACAGGGTCAGCTTTGTAACACCACGTGAATTTGTTTCCCAGCAGAACCCAGTTACTGGAAACTGTCACCTCAACAATTATCAGTTACCCAGAGTTCAAGTTTAATTTACAATAGGCAAGTCTCCAAAGAATAATGGGAATGAGTCTATGAAGAAAGCAAGCCAGTAAAACTAAAATAAAAACCTTGAGCTAGTCATACATTTGAGAAAAGTGATGTCAGAGATGGGTTTTACAAGTCCACTCTGGGAACTGACATTTGGGATTAGGCCTATCAAAATACTAGACTGGACTGAAAACCTTTAGGAAAATATTCTACAGTGGTTTCCACAAGTCATACACATATTTAAATATAGAGCCTTTAAACAGCCCACATGTCTAGTTCTATAACATGAGACAATAAATAAAAGTCCAAATTCATGTTCACAGTTAATTTATTTCCTAAAACCCCAGGATCTGAAAGGTATTTGTAGCCTGCACAGCTCTGATGATGTATCTTGACTACAGCTTCACTACAGATGTAAGGAGCATCCCTTCGGATGGTGATGTCAGGTTGTCTGTGTAGGAGGGAGAGTCCAGTGTGGGCAAGTGGTTAGCTTCAAGGCTGGCTAGAGGAAAGGCACTGACAGAAGTCCAGCCAGGAACAGTCTGTCTGAGCCTGTCCAATTTAGATTTTAGGAATTTGAGTTCTTGACTCTTATTACTTATCTGACTTTCAACAAATTTTTTGATGTCTCTTATTTTGGCTTTCGTGTTTCAACAATGTGGCAACAAAGACAATGGTGATGCTACTTTGATCCTTTGAGTGTTCCAACTATGAATAAGAAACTAAATGTAAAGTCTTTATAACATATAAAAATCAGAACCTGTGTAAAGCTTACCTGTAGTACTAAAGATGGTGATGACTGCACCATTAGCTTAGAGCATGGTAGACAGAGAGTCTAACAATTCACTTTCTGTATCAGGCCATGAGCCTTTCCTGTATCAGGAAACTGAAATGGCTAAAAATAACACCTTTCTAGAGGAGCAGGTTTGGACATCGATTTAGTCTACACAGCAGCAGACTTTAATGCTAAGGAGCTAATGCCATCTATATGCCGTGTGTCTACATATGTTCAACCCACTTTAGTTCCAAAGATCTAAGAGGAACAACAATATAACTCATGCCTGCTGAATCTGACCGAGTCATTAACATAAAGCAATTGCTTAAAAAGGAAAACAACATGTGAGTGTCACAAAGCTTTCACATGCACCGTCTTAAAAATAGGATAATGTTTCTCTTATGTATCTTGCAGATGTGTGGACAGTGGAGATCCATGCTGTGGGATCATACTGGAGTCCTGCTAACTGTTGTAATGAATCACTTTCATGTTATTGGATTATAAAGAGGACTTTCAGTCCCTCTTTCCCCACAATACATGTCTTCTATTTTATAAAGCAGGATGAAGCTTATGGTACAAGGGGTTTCCAAGCAATCTGCAGTCCTGTAAAGATTATCACCAGCTGACTTCAGAATGCAAGATAGAGGGTGATTCTGATCTCATACTCTTCTTGGATAATTAAAAGTACTTTGCCAACACTAATGATGAGATGTTAAAAGAACCTTGTGTATTGGACAGATGGGGGTAAAAAGCACCATCAAGACAAATCATATGGACTTCCCTACCTTCAAGAAAGGTACATGAGGGACTGCAAGAACACTTTTACTATAAGCTCCAATCATATATATGGGAAAATATTATTTAAACAGTCATCTGGTGCAATGGAAACAAACAGAAAGAAGTTCTTTTAACACAGTGCCAAAGGATGCTCAGGCAAACGGACCACTCGAGAGAGGCTGGGCAGAGATCCCTCTGAGAGACATAATATATGAAACTGAGTTTAAATCAAAACAAAAGGCAGCCATGGAAACAGGCAAACCAATAGCCTTTCCTAGCAATGTTTCATGCATGAAAGATTCCAGGTTGACATAATATAATTATGACTAAGGCATAGTTCAAGTGCTCTCTGTGTATCTAAAGTTTATATAATATTATATTATGTACTTGGTACTTAAGGTGATAATTTAATGCTTCATGATATATATTTACTTAAAATCTGCAAAATGCACTAAGGTGATATACCTCAAATCTGAACAAAATGTACCTGGAAAGTATTTTATTAGTGTAGAGGATAAACTGTCAATCTTAATTTTATTTTAAGAGAAATAAAAGTGAAGCAAATGGGTTTAGAGACAAAACTATATACACATATTCCAACACACACCTGCACAAAACATTCCACTTAAATTGGTAATTTCTCCATAGAGTACGTCAGGACTGCATTGTTTCAACTGCATCCCGACTCTAGCATAAACCATGTTGGGATTTATAAACAAAGGTATACGGCTCTTATTCAAAAGTTTAACTCTAAGAAATGGTTGAAAGTGCAGAAGTCTCCAAAATAAAAGGTTTTAGAAGCACAAGGTAATTGGCAAATGACATTCAATATTTTAAAGCTAAGCAGCCTTCATTGTTGATGTCAGAACAATTCCTTACAAAGGCTAGAATTTTGTCTGATGGAGGAGGGTACAAAGAAAGCAGAGAATAAAATAAATTAGTCTTGTAAAATTTCCTCCTGTCAATGAAAACAAAGTCAGTTTTTACTGTAAACCTCAGTGCACCTTCAGTCATTTGTGACTTGGTGCAGACTTTTGCAGACAACGGAGACTGCCTTTCTACTTGGCAGGACAGGAAAGAGTTCATCATATCGAAAAGCAAGCCCCTAAAAAGTTTTATAAGAATGGATATTACTAAGTGATTCTGACATTAGCTGAACACTCCTTAGTTTGAAAATTATTTCACACTCCCATTTTTTTTTTTTGGGCTCGGTACTTTGAAATGTTCATTATAATAATTTTGCTTGCCTTCTTTTTAAAATTAAATTCTGAAAATTAAGTGAAGTTGGAGAGAGTCATTTTTCACTTAGAGGGGAAGTGTGCACTGCTAACGAAGCAATCGTTGCCATCCTACAGAAAAGCAAATATGTTTGATTTTACTAGTCCTGGGAATTATCTTTCAACTGTAAGTCTGGTTTGCCTTTCCTTTACTCATTTGTGTGTTCTCGATAATGGAGCTCATTTTAGTTTTGGCACCAATTTTAAGGAGGCTTCATACACATGGGTGAGCCCTAAGGAATGTCCCTGCTTCAGGTAAAGATTAGAAAATGAGTGTGTTTTAATTTGGAACAGCTGTTGCAGGAGATTAACATGGATTCAGTTTTAAATCTCTGCCTATCTCTAATCAGGTAGATTGATTCCCAAGAGTAGTGCATTCCAGAAAAAAAAAAAAAAAAAACCCAAACATTTTGTTCTAATTCTCAAAGTTTTTGGCTTCATTAAAGTGTGCTGTGTATACACAGGCTAATTCATGAGCTGCCCAGACATCTTATCACACCTACCTGGGCTGGCTTGAGTCTTCTAGATGGGAACTGAACGCATATAGAGCATTCACTAAGCATGTGCACAGCACAGCTCTTGGAGGGAAAAGTGCAAGAAAGATAGCAATTTTCAGAGATATTTTTTAAAAGTCACAATTTTTTAAGATCTGATTACTTTTATATGTTTAAGTTATTTTATATTGTTGTGGTTAAAAACATCCTGTATGTGATATACCCTCATATATGTTTAAGGAGACACATACAAGCTCATGTTTAGGTCATCCTGTTAGTGAGATTTTATGGGTGTAGCTTCTGACATTACTTTTTTTTGTTTGTTTCTTTTGGTTTTTTGTTTTTGTTTTGTTTTGTTTTGTTTTTGAGACAGGGTTTCTCTGTGTAGCCCTGGCAGTCCTGAAACTCACTTTGTAGACCAGGCTGTCCTCGAACTCAGAAATCCGCCTGCCTCTGCCTCCCACGTGCTGGGATTAAGGGCATGCGCCACCACCGCCCGGCTAGCTTCTGACATTACTTGAAGGCACAATCTTACAGCAAGTGCCTTGATCTACTTGTTCTTACAGTCTTTGGACTCCTATTCCACAAGGTATCCTGAGGGGGTAGGATTATATTATAATCTCAAAACACAAAAGAAGTAATAAAAAAGTATCTAAAACAAAGTCATGGTTTTTTACAGTTACAATGCCATAAGACAGCTCCCTGGAGTCATCTTGCAAAACTGAAACTGTGTGTGCAGACTGAAAATAAGATGTTTATCTGTCCCTCATTTTCAGTCTCTGGCAACTTCATGATCCTATGAACTTGACTATGCTGATAGCTCATGTATATGGAAACATGATATTCATTTATTTGTATGTGTGTATATGAAGAGTTTATTTTGCTGAGAGTGATATCTAAGTTCAACTATGTCACATACTACAGACTTTTGTTAAAGATAATTAACATTTTCTAGCATGTGTGTGGCATGGTTTACTTACCTATTTGCCAACAGATGATTGGCTTGTCCCTATAGCCTACGTTTAGAGTAGTCCTACGATCCATATGAGTTTCATATGTGAGCCCTTACATCTGTCTTCATCACCTCCCCTCCCTCCAAGCCTTCCTGTCTGTGTGGGCACCCATTCCTTCTAAAACTCATGGGTTCAAATCCATTAATTATAATTGTCACATGCATACATTTATAAATACAACCAGCTGACTAAATTTGATCTTGCTCTTTCTTTGTGATTAGTGTTGACCTCTTGGGGTAGGTTAACCTCTCCAGGGTTCATACCTGGAGTGAAAAGACTGATTCTCCCTCTCTGCAACCATCAATTGCCACATGGTAAACTTTTCTTAAATATATGCAAAAACATGTGTATGTGTCTCAAATACCTTTAAACCATTCATTGGAGCTACTGCTGAGCCACATTTTCCCAAAAAGTAAAACTGTCCATCAGAAAGAAAACAAAAGCCAGGTAAGGTCACACACACCTACAGTAGCAGCTCTCTGGAGGCTAAGGAGGGATATAGCTTTCATTAGGATACATTTATAAATTTTTAAAGCACAGGATAGACATGGTATCTTACCCATGACTTTTAAGATAATCATTTCGAATTTTAGGAAAACAGGTTGAAAATCAGTAAGAAAACAGATAAGGACTCTCAATAAGATTCATGGGTGAGCAGTTATAGTATTACGAGGTTGTAGCGATACAGTAATAATCTCTCTACAGCATGACCCTGTAACTGCCCTGCATTGCCCATGAAGTGCTGCAAACCTGAAAAGGAACATATTCTGAATGTAAAACATTGATATTCATTTTCTCCATGGCTTTTGGGATACAGCCGCCATCCATGGAATTCATTTTCAAGCAGGCTGCATGTTTTTGCTGTTGTAAATTATTTCACATTTAAAAAAAATATCACTGCAGATGTTTCTTGGTACATTTAGAATTTGAATCTTCCTATTAGTTTCAATGATTAGGAGACATCGCTCACACTCTTATTTCTCTCTTTTGATAATATAAGAATAATATAAGAATCAAATGGAACCTATAAATCTACAATATATGACTAATATATTCATTACTTTGTGCTTGGTTGCCTGAAAAAAAAGTCTTTTTCCATCAGTAATACAATTTTGTAACATTTTGGAGAAAAAAAGTTCTCCTTACCACCACCTTTCTGAAAACTACATATTAAAGTTAAAATATTAGAAAAGAACACTCACTTTTTTGTCTTTATTGTATTTGGCAAATATCTCCTGGGCTCTCTCTTCTCCTCCATCCGTGAATAACATGATAATCTTATTGCAATTAGCTCTGGAAACATTATACTATTTAAAAAATATGCATATATGTAAATTATTCAGAATAAAAGTTAGGAAAAGAAAACAGATATGAAAAAACATGCACATATTATGCCCAATAAATAAAATGTCTGCTCAGTAGTGTGTTCTAAAAATAGGTTTGATGATCAGGCAAGGGGTAGCCTTTATTACTTAGCTACCCAAAGATCTTACCACCTCCTTTCTTTTAAACCTTCTTTCATCAAATGTAACTCCATCAGTGACATCTTCCCAGACTACTATGTTTTAAACTATAATATGCTCCAGATTATATTTTCTTTATAACACCTTTTTTTAAAATTTGGTAACCCTCCGCATTTTGTTTGTTTAGTGTTAGTTTTTCCATAGGAAACAAGCCCCATACACGTAAGGGCCTCTAGACATTGTCTGGCTCATAACAATAACTGTTTAGTAACTGATTAGAGTTTGGACTTTGTATGAGTAAATGTTTCTTCTACCTGCTTTTATAATTTTATAGCAGAAGCAACAAATAACATTAACCTGACTTACACTTTGCGTATCAACTTTTCCGTTCATTTCCAGACAACCCTTCTCTCTGTTCTTCCCTCCTGGGTCATTCGCCTTACATTTTGGAGATGACAGGATTCCTGAGAAGATTCCTGGACGCTGCGACCTACTCCCTGATCATCCTCCCCATCTCTGTCCTCTCTTGACCTGCCACACAGATTCTAATCCTGCAAGACTCATTTCCAGCAATAAATCGTCTTAACCTTTAAGGTCTTGCAAAGAACTGAGCATAAAATAATGAATTAGCATCAAAGGGCGATTAAAACGAACAATTAACTTAGCGAGTTGGACTTCTTGGAGGTATCAAACTATAATCTTAGCTTTTCTGCTGTTATGGAATGTGTTTGCTTAAATGATGAAAAAATGAACTGCACTAACTTGTGAATGCTCAGCTTCTTTGAAAACGTCAACCTTTTCGCTTAAGCCTATCTAAAAGAAGTATATGAGCCTACCGTGTAATCTAAAATTTTCTAAAGGCCTACTAAAGCAGAGTAATAAGTTAATTCTAAGCATGGAGTTCATTTAAATTAACCACTCAAAGTGCTACCACTTAAACATGAAATCACTATAAAATTGGTGAGAAAATATATATTATGTTCTTCTACCAATGACCTCAGACATCACTGTGAAATTTGATACAATTCACATAGGCAGGCAATCGGATAAAGTCCTTGAGCAGCTCCTGGTATTGAGATCTCCAGCTTCGGCCTTTAAATGAGCAATTATCTTTTAATATCAACAATCCTTTTTAGTGCTCTAGTCTACCAAAGGCCGGTACTCTCACTTTTCAAGGAAGATAAAGCCCATCTTTTTGGGACAAAAATTAATGAAGACATTTTCCTATATTGATAACAAGATCCTGCTTGCCATTACCCCAGCACATTGACAAGCCAATGAAAACACTGGCATTAAAAGCTTCCAGTAAACCTACAGTAACCCAAGCATCGACTAACAAACACACACACCTGCCACGTCTACCATTGCCTAACACACACACCTGCCACCTCTACCACTGACACACATACACACACACACATGCTACCTCTACCACTGATACACACACACACCTGCCACCTCTACCATTGCCTAACACACACACCTGCCACCTCTACCACTGACACACATACACACACACACCTGCCATCTCTACCACTGATACACACACACCTGCCACCTCTACCACTGACACACACACACACACACACACACACACACCTGCCACCTCTACCATTGACTAACACACACACCTCCCACCTCTACCACTGACACACACACACATCTGCCACCTCTACCATTGACTAACACACACACCTGCCACCTCTACCACTGACACACACACACATACACTTGCCACCTCTACCATTGACTAACACACATACCTGCCACCTCTACCATTGACTAACACACACACCTGCCACCTCTACCACTGGCACACACACACACCTGCCACCTCTACCATTGACTAACACACATACCTGCCACCTCTACCATTGACTAACACACACACCTGCCACCTCTACCACTGGCACACACACACACCTGCCATCTCTACCATGGCTCACTGAACAGTGAAACATAACCTGTCCGCAAATTTCAATGGTGGGCAGTCATTTTTATAAGAATGTCTAAGAAACAGACAAAATAAAATTACCTATTGATACTTACATTAAGTAGCTGTTCGAAGGCAAAGCTAAAGCCTTTCTTGTAATCTGTGATCCCCTTTGCTGTAATGTTATTCACGGCATCTTTCAACACCTTCTTATTTCTTACATTCGCTTGAACCAGGTGCTGGAAACAGCTTACATCCTGAGCGTTGCTGTTAAACTGCAATGAGTAAAAAGAAAACAGGAAAATGAACACTGAAACCAGCTGCACAATTTTCACTAAACGTCAACTGCATGCATCACAAGCCAGCTGCACTGTTTCCCCTTTGAAAAGAAAAATAAAATCCTAAGTAACAAAGGCGTGCTATGGACCAAGTGGTGGACTTTTCCTACTATAAGCATTCCGTTCTCTAAACCCAATAAATAATTTGGGGATTTGATTTGTAAGAGGGCCTTTCTGGTGTTCACATATTCAGAATCAAGAAATGATATGCTTGCTCAGGACACAGAGAGAAAGTCAGAAAATTTTAACTGTTACTCACCAGAAAGGGCTCGTAAGGGACAATATGAACATATGCAGTTTTGAAATTACACAGTCTTTCATTGGGAACTAAACACAGGAGATCCTCTAAGAGAACTGAGAGCAGAGAAAGCCTTTTAGGACTAGTACCCCTCAGAGA
The DNA here is from genome assembly GCF_000001635.26 of Mus musculus. NCBI lineage: Eukaryota > Metazoa > Chordata > Mammalia > Rodentia > Muridae > Mus > Mus musculus. Next base: position 16,299,468 of record NC_000071.6, on the reverse strand, counting down.
TCACACAAATCGGGTGCTGGAGAAACAGGAAGGCAAAATGGACAAGCATAACATTATAAGTATGGATGGGTGTTGAGCGTAAAAAGCCCTGGTCCATGGATGCTTGTCTAGAAAGGAGTGACATTATCAACAGGGGGTGTTCTCTAACTCTATGGGTAGGTTACAAATGGTTATACATTATATAAATAAGTAACTATAGAATGCTTTTCTCATTCTAACCATAATCATAAGATGCAGTGCGATGCTCACCTGTCAAGGAAACATTTCATATCAATTAAGAATGACAACACATAACTATGCACTCGGGCATAAAGAAAATTTTACACATACAAAGCCACACATATGCCATATATTTGTAAACAAATGCTTATAAAGTGTTTACTATGAGCTAAAAATAGAAACTACTTCTTTGCAAATGTCCTACAAGTCAGGCATTTGCATTGTTCTCTTGTGATCCTTGAGGAAACTTGCCTGCAGATTTTAGATAACTTATCTTTAAAACGTGCAGAGAGTGGGAGACCTTGGGAAACTCAGCCCTTTCTGGGATGTATCCATCCAATCCCTCCATTCAGGGTTCAGGGATTCAGAAAGAGTGAAAGAGCCAGAGGCAGCAGAAAGCACAAAGAAAACAAGGCCTTCTAGACAGCAAGACCAACCTACCAATGTATTCAGAGTCTGTGACAGCATGCATAGAGCCTACATGGGCCTGTACAAGACGGGGTCCTAAAGGTAAAAGGGGAGTGGACACATAGCCTCATCTCGAACACAGAAGCTATCTCTGGTTGACAGCCAGTCCCAAATGAAAAAGAAAGTTTTAACCAAGGGAGTCTCACTGGGAAGACAACTAAGGGTAGGTCACATGGCTAAAAGTAGATAGACAACACAAAGCAAACAGCAGCATCTTTGGAGTTTGTCTTATAATGTTATGTCAGGCTATGTATTATTTATTATTATTATTATTATTATTATTATTTTATGGCTTCTAGTCTTGTGTTTTTATGGGATCCCTGTCTGCATGAGTGTGTGTGTGAGTCTCTGTGCCTGTAATGTGTTTCTCTGGCTCTTATTCTTTTATGTTTTGTCCTCTTTAAATTGTTTGCTTTTATTTTAATTTATTTTTATTATTCCTTAGAGGCTGGTTTATTTTCTAATGAGAGATAGACAGAGGGTAGATCTGGATGAGACAGGACAAGGGGAGGAATTAGGAGGCACTGGGGGTAATAATCATAATACACTGTATGAAAAAAAAATCTACTTTCAGATAACTTGTGCCTGGATACCTAACTAGTAGGTGGCGAGAGTCAGCACTCAAGCTGACTGTTCCTTCAATAATCCCAAACTGCTTCTCAATATCTAAGATTAATGGTGCCTAGCTTACTGAAGCACAGACTATCATGTTCTGAGACACAACGCTGCAAGAAGAGTTTTTAATTTGGAAAGTGGACAGTGGAAGAAATTCTCTTGAGAAATGACATTTTGTGGGGCATATATTTCAAAGAAATGTTAGTGACGAGCATGGAAAAGAATATCCCAGGCACACAGAACATGTGTGGAGTTCTGGATTTGGACCATGGGGAGCAAGTGGTCCAGGGGCACGAAGAAGAGTTTAGCTTTGCAGTACATGAGGATCGATCGAGGACACCAGGTCAGAGGAGCAGCTGGGGCTGGATCATATGGCATCTTAGATATACAGCAGGAAGCGGGAATTCACTGTGCCAGATGTTAAGTAGGTGCAGTCCTTTATGCCCAATGCAGAATAATGTTTGTAGTATTTGAGAGGCCATCTGCCCACTCTTGGGAAAAGGAACTGAAGAATGAGGGCTCAGAGGCTGCTGACGTCACCTGGTTGACAGTCCTTATGTTATTTAGGGGAATGGTTAGAAGCGGAGGGCCTTGGAACAGTCTGCAGGATATCTGCTAGAGGACAAGTCAGGAACTGGGGAGAAACCAAGGTTCATATTAAGGTGAAATTTCAGCAGTTTAAGACACAGAACTGGGCATGCCAAGATCTGATACCATCTAAAGCTGGAGGCATGAACGTCTTCCTGGCTAAAGATTAAAAGGGAAAGAAAGAAAGAAAAAGGCTTCACCACAGAAACTTGGCCTACATCCATATGAATAACAGTGGGCTAGAGCAGGAATTCCCCAGAATCCTAACATTCTGTTCCCATAGAGACAGAGGGGGCAGGTACTTCTCAAGAGTGAAGAAGGGAGGAGGCAAATGGGGAGAAGTGGGAAGGAAGGTAAGGAGGGAGGGATGGAGGGAGGGAAGGAAGGAAGGAAGGAAGGAAGGAAGGAAGGAAGGAAGGAAGGAAGGAAGGAAGGAAGGAAGGAAGGAAGGGAAGGTAGGAAGGAAGGAAGGAAGGAAAATTGTGAGGAGCACATGTACACATACAGGGTTTGGAAAGAGCCTACTGGTCATCTCAGCTGAGGCAGCTCCAGAGAGAAGGCATCAGTGTTTAGGGCAAATCTTCACCATGCCTTGGTGGGGAACGAGCAGCAAAACAGGGCAGCAGACATGGCTGCTCTAGGAATCATCCAAGTGTCATGGAGGCTTAAGGAGACTGAGGGAAGAGAGAAAAGAAAGAAAAAGATGGCAGAAAATAGAAAGGAAACAAGCACAAAGCCTGGGAAGATGGAGGTATGGCCCCATGGAATCCTGAGGAAAGTGGGGGAGGGGCTGGGCTGGGGAAGATGGAGGTATGGCCCCATGGAATCCTGAGGAAAGTGAGGTGGGGGGGGGTTGGGAAGATGGAGGTATAACCACATGGAATCCTGAGGAAAGTGGGGAGGGGCTGGGCTGGGGAAGATGGAGGTATGGCCACATGGAATCCTGAGGAAAGTGGGGAGGGGGGGGAGCTGGGAAGATGGAGGTATGGCCACAAGGAATCCTGAGGAAAGTGGGGAGGGGTGGCTTCTTTACTCCAGGAGGCAGAAAGGAGCAGGTACAGGGACAGGCTGCAGCAGCTCAGGCCTGCAGAGAGGCACCTTGCTACCAGAGGCCTAAGCTCTCTTAAGGAACATAGAAAATAGAGCTGAGACAGGAAGTCAAATGTCCCAGGAACATTTGATAAGTAATCCACATGGGTCCTTTTTTGTATTTTGAAGAGTGCTTTCAGGTATGTCAGATGGATGATAATAAACTTTCAATATATTTGTTTACTGTTTTTTATAAACTCAAATGTTGAAAAGAATTATCTTCAGACTATAGGACCCAGGCCATGACAGTGTCCATCCCATAAAAATAGAGACTCTTCTCTGATATGATACAGCCACAGCCTAGGATTTCCATTATGAAAACAAGAGAACATAAGAAGTCTTGTATTAGTGACCAAGCCAAAAATAGTTTATTAATATATCACTACTAAGTATCTGAGCTAAAAAATTAAATATAGTTCCAAGAATTACTATTAATTGATTTACTTAAATTATAAATCATCATAAAAACGCAAGCTACACAGACAATGATTATAGGATTATGAATTGCCCAAGTCTTCCTTTGGCCTTGACCCACTTCTAAGCAAAGAAGCGAAGTGTCTCATTAAGTCAGTTTCATACAAGTCAAATGAATGTAAATTCAATTCATTAAGTGCAAATTCAGTGGTGTATATAGAAATCTTACAACTGCTCATAATAAAACTCATAACAAAACTCATAAATAATGCAGATAAAAGAATTACTTGCAATATATAATTCCCTATAGCTAAGCTTATTGTCCTGGGAAAGCAATGACAAATTTTAAGGAGTCTAAGTTGGATAGGAGAATGTTCCAGACATCAGACTTATATGTTTTTACTCTGTATGTGTGTGTGTGCATGTATGTATGTATGAATGGATATATTTATGTATATTCTTATTTTAAAAACCTTAAATAGCAGCTTCTTGTAAGAAATACTCAGATATTAATTTAAAACTGAATATTAAAATCTTAGAGCAAACCTATGATACTATGTAACATTATAAACTTTAGAACTTTGGTGACTGAAAAGATACTTTTAAGGACAATGGTTTTATCAGTTAAGAGAATATTTTTCATTAATTTATGCATATTTATTTACCATCTCGATTGTAGCCTCCCTCCCCTTCTTCCTTCTCCCTGGCACATCAAGTCTCACCATTTTCCCCCACTGAGACCAGACAAGGCAGCCCAGCTAGGGGAAAGAGGTATAATGGCAGGTGACAGAGTCGGAGATAGCCTCCTGCCCCAATTGTTAGGGGACTCACAAGAAGATGGAGCTGCACATCTGCTATGTATGTACAGAGGCCAAGGTCCAGCCCAGGCATGCTCTTTGGTTGATGTTTCAGTCTCTGAGCCTCCATGGGCCCATATTAGTTTCTCTGCTGTAGAAAGTTAAGTTCTGTAGGTCTCTGATGATAACCAGCATTCTGCATTCACTTGAGACTAGAAGCCCATGGGTGGACTTGAGTGTGAGCAATGGAAAGTGTTTCGCTGAGATCCAGCCACTCTGCCTCCAGCTCCTCCCCAGTGTACACGCTGTTCCTGGCCCCCAACACGCCTTCCTTCTTCATTCAATATTCTTTTCAGAATCCTTTCCTCACAACATTTTGTTTTAAGCACCCAGTATTTTTCTCCCTCACAGTTCTATGAATCATTATAGACTCTTAACATGGCCAAAAGAAATGCACATTTACCACTTCTGTTTCTTTAGTCCTTGGCATTGAAATCTCGCTGAATGGAGCCATCAATCTTCTTCATGTTTTACATGTGGGGTTTAAGGAAATTGAAGTTGGTGTGAAATATTCATCAGAGTTATTGAGTCCAAGCGTTAAAAGGGGATGAATGGCCTGCTGGCTCTGAAAACTTTTGCTGAACTTCTATGCTGCTAAATATAAAAACACTTCAAATAGTTACTATTAAAACAGCTAAATGAGAATATGTAGAACTCTTATCAGAGTTCAGCCCAACTTAGGTGCTAATCCGCAACAACAACATTGAGAAATTATTAGTAAAGTAAAAAATACTGTGTGCAATACTGAAATCAGATCATATTCCTAATTAGGGACAATGCACATGGAAGCAGTCTTCAGCTTTAGAATAGCTTGAGGCAAAGTTCACTAATTAGATGGCCGAGGTATCTCAAGGGTTAACTTAGTTTGAACAGTTCTGAGAAAACCACAATGCATTTATTTCAATACTTAAAAAAAAAAACCTTCTTAGAGAATATCATGTTCAAGTATACATATCCATTATGTATATTTTATGTATATTTCAAGTCTTTTAAGGCCAGCTTGTATTTTATTTTATTTTATTTTATTTTATTTTATTTTATTTTATTTTATTTGCTTGTTTGTTTTTGTTTTTCCCAATGGCAGTAGCTGCTTCTGTTCTGGGCTCTTTACTCATTTCTTCATCCGGATATAATGAACCACTGCCACTGGAAGATACACAGCAAGCCAGAGCTCCGTCCAGTCAGAGCAGCAGCCCTCCAAACCTTTGGGAAAGTGCCCTTTGGTTTAGGAACAGCAGCTGCAGTCTCACTGTATGGAGCGAGCACAAGCCTCCCTCAGATAAGGGGAATGGAAACGAGAACCTGAAAATCCTGAGATTTAAGGAAAGAGCACCTGAAGATGCTGTCTTCCTCTTGGAACCTCACACAAAGAGTAGTGGCATGTCTGTCTGCTCAGGCGTCCCTTCAGTTTTGAACACTTTCTTTCATGGAAGATATTGTTTCTGCACAGACTCAAAACTGTAATAGGCAAAATGGGATTTAATTCAAGACTCCTTGGATTTTGAATCATTGTTAAATAGCCAAACTATTGCTTCTAACAGCCAACCCATTTATGTCTGGAACTGTAGCTGAATAACTCCCAAGCAGGCTACTTGGTTTGGGATATAGTTTTTTTTTTTAATTAAAATTTGAATTTCTTATTGTAACTTAACTAGAATAAATAATAGGTAATGGGCTTACCTATTATTAGTTTACTAGTTGATTAGTTTAAACACAGGACTTAAACTTATCTTCCTACAATTTTGTAGTCAGAAATTATAGTAAAACTGTTGTTATTCAGAGAATGGGCACCAGGGGGCACTGTAGGAAAAATAAAAATAAAGAGCACAGACTCCAGCTTTGAAATCTTGGCTATAACTAGCATTTATGTACTGATTCCTGCTTAAAAAAAAAAAAAAAAAAAAAAAAAGTTTCACTTTAATTGCCATATAATTTCATAGGAAATCTTAAGCTAAAGGTCGTGTCAAAATTTATTTTAAGGCACTGAAAAAATAGCCAATAAGTGTGGACCCAGGTACTCAAGATTGATTTTAAGTGAAGGATTTCAAGGTATCTCTACTTGGAGTCTGACCACACCTTCTGCTTTTCTCATGGTTCTGATTGGTAATAAAATTAATATTGCACCAGCAACCTGGTTCATGTTGTGATTACCTGCCAGTATTTTCAATAACACAAGCAGAACTTTTATTTGGAGTACACAGATAATAGACATGCTTGGGACATATTTAGAGGACCTGAGATATAGAGTTAGTGAGTCACCAGAATGGAGGGAGAAATTAGGCAAAGGCCAATATCTCGTCTCTCTAATCAGGCAAATGTCTGAGTGGTAGTTCTGCCCAGAACCAGTGAGGGTGTTTCTTAAACTGCCCTGGACTTCAGGAACTGAGAGCCATGTTTGCTGTGCTGTGGAAAGCGACCTCTTTATCTGACCTACCAGGAACTCCCTGGCTGCTGGAGACGACTTGCTTCTGAATCTTGTCTCTCTGCGCAGAGCTGATGCTTATATTTTCTTGCTGCTATTACACTGCTGTAAGCTGAACCCAGGACTCAGACAAGTGGTCTGTCAGTGACCAATGAGCTACATCCCCATTCCTATCCGCTACTTTCAAATTTGAACCTATAGAATTATTGATTTATTTTATCAAATTATTTTAATGAAGTAATATACAATTAACAGCATACTCATTTATAATCTCCAATTATGTTTCATAGGGGATTGATTTTATTAATTTTCTTAGGCTTTAGCCATAGTGCAATTTGTAAGTCTCCATACCATGATGTAACAATCTATTTTTTCAATAGGAAATTTCTCCTTTAATTAAATATTATTTCAAGGTCATAATCCATTGTGTCTAAAAGATTTTATTTTAGTTACATTCTTATAACATTATCTTTAACTCATAATTATCTAATGAATTGGTGTTTTACATTAGTAATAAAATGCTTATTTCACATGAATTGGGAATTAAGTGAACCAGGCTGAACACGCGCCACCATGAGCATGCTGAGGTGAGCTTTAGCTGGGCTCGCATTGGACAGTTAGGAAAACTGAGCTTATATGAGCTAGAGAGACCGCACGCAAAGACACACAACATCATCCACTCCAAAGTCACTTCAGGTCACAGCGCCGAACATCTCTTCAAGGTCTAAATTGTTCTACTTTAACAGAAAACCAGGAAACAACCCCAGCGCCACAGGAACTTTTTTCACATCTGGCTTCCTTTTAAAGGTTAGAACTGTTGGGAGCCGCCCCCACATTCGCCGTTACAAGATGGCGCTGACATCCTGTGTTCTAAGTGGTAAACAAATAATCTGCGCATGTGCCAAGGGTATCTTATGACTACTTGTGCTCTGCCTTCCCCGTGACGTCAACTCGGCCGATGGGCTGCAGCCAATCAAGGAGTGACACGTCCGAGGCGAAGGAGAATGCTCCTTAAGAGGGACGGGGTTTTCGTTTTCTCTCTCTCTTGCTTCTTGCTCTCTTTTCCTGAAGATGTAAGAATAAAGCTTTGCCGCAGAAGATTCTGGTCTGTGGTGTTCTTCCTGGCCGGTCGTGAGAACGCGTCGAATAACAATTGGTGCCGAATTCCGGGACGAGAAAATCCGGGACGAGAAAAAACTCCGGACTGGCGCAGGAGGGATACTTCATTCCAGAACCAGAACTGCGAATCAAGGTTATAAGGTTCCCGTAACACAGACTGTTGAGAAGGATTCAACTGCCGAATTCAGAACTCATCAGCTGGGGAACGACGGTGATAAAGGTTCCCGTAAAGCAGACTGTTAAGAAGGATTCAACTGTATGAATTCAGAACTTTTCAGCTGGGGAACGAGAGTACCAGTGAGTATGTTTGGCCTTGAATTTTTTCTGGTGTTAGGAGCCCTTTTGTTCTTTTTCACATGCTATCAAGTGATTAAGATAGGGCTGAAAATTCTAGAGGAAATTCAGGACAAGCTATCAGAAGTAAAGCGGGAAGAAAGAGTAGGAACAAAGAGAAAATATGGTTCACAAAATAAGTATACAGGCCTTTCCAAGGGTCTTGAACCCGAGGAAAAGTTAAGGTTAGGTAGGAATACCTGGAGAGAGATTAGAAGAAAAAGAGGAAAAAGGGAGAAGAAAAAAGATCGATTAGCGGAGGTCTCTAGGAGATACTCGTCACTAGATGAGCTCAGGAAGCCAGCTCTTAGTAGCTCTGAAGCAAGTGAAGAATCCTCCTCTGAGGAAACAGACTGGGAGGAAGAAGCAGCCCATTACCAGCCAGCTAATCGGTCAAGAAAAAAGCCAAAAGCGGCTGGCGAAGGCCAGTTTGCTAATTGGCCTCAGGGCAATCGGCTACCAGGTGCACTCCCGCCCTATGCGGAGTCCCCGCCCTGCGTAGTGCGTCAGCCCGTAGTGCGTCAGCAATGCGCAGAGAGGCAGTGCGCAGACTCATTCATTCCCCGAGAGGAACAAAGGAAAATAGAACAGGCATTTCCAGTCTTTGAAGGAGCCGAGGGTGGGCGTGTCCACGCTCCGGTAGAATACGTACAGATTAAGGAAATTGCCGAGTCGGTTCGTAAATACGGAACCAATGCTAATTTTACCTTGGCGCAGTTAGACAGGCTCGCTGGCATGGCACTAACTCCTGCCGACTGGCAAACGGTTGTAAAAGCCGCTCTCCCTAGTATGGGCAAATATATGGAATGGAAAGCGCTTTGGCACGAAGCTGCACAGGCGCAGGCCCGAGCAAACGCAGCTGCTTTGACTCCAGAGCAGAGAGATTGGACTTTTGACTTGTTAACGGGTCAGGGAGCTTATTCTGCTGATCAGACAAACTACCATTGGGGAGCTTATGCCCAGATTTCTTCCACGGCTATTAGGGCCTGGAAGGCGCTCTCTCGAGCAGGTGAAACCACTGGTCAGTTAACAAAAATAATCCAGGGACCTCAGGAATCCTTCTCAGATTTTGTGGCCAGAATGACAGAGGCAGCAGAGCGTATTTTTGGAGAGTCAGAGCAAGCTGCGCCTCTCATAGAACAGCTAATCTACGAGCAAGCCACAAAGGAGTGCCGAGCGGCCATAGCCCCAAGAAAGAACAAAGGCTTACAAGACTGGCTCAGGGTCTGTCGAGAGCTTGGGGGACCCCTCAGCAATGCAGGTTTAGCGGCTGCCATCCTTCAATCCCAAAACCGCTCCATGGGCAGAAATGATCAGAGGACATGTTTTAACTGCGGAAAGCCTGGGCATTTTAAGAAAGATTGCAGAGCTCCAGATAAACAGGGAGGGACTCTCACTCTTTGCTCTAAGTGTGGCAAGGGTTATCATAGAGCTGACCAGTGTCGCTCTGTGAGGGATATAAAGGGCAGAATTCTTCCCCCACCTGATAGTCAATCAACTGATGTGCCAAAAAACGGGTCATCGGGCCCTCGGTCCCAGGGCCCTCAAAGATATGGGAACCGGTTTGTCAGGACCCAGGAAGCAGTCAGAGAGGCGACCCAGGAAGACCCACAAGGGTGGACCTGCGTGCCGCCTCCGACTTCCTACTAATGCCTCAAATGAGTATTCAGCCGGTGCCGGTGGAGCCTATACCATCCTTGCCCCCGGGAACCATGGGCCTTATTCTCGGCCGAGGTTCACTCACCTTGCAGGGCTTAGTAGTCCACCCTGGAGTTATGGATTGTCAACATTCCCCTGAAATACAGGTCCTGTGCTCAAGCCCTAAAGGCGTTTTTTCTATTAGTAAAGGAGATAGGATAGCTCAGCTGCTGCTCCTCCCTGATAATACCAGGGAGAAATCTGCAGGACCTGAGATAAAGAAAATGGGCTCCTCAGGAAATGATTCTGCCTATTTGGTTGTATCTTTAAATGATAGACCTAAGCTCCGCCTTAAGATTAATGGAAAAGAGTTTGAAGGCATCCTTGATACCGGAGCAGATAAAAGTATAATCTCTACACATTGGTGGCCCAAAGCATGGCCCACCACAGAGTCATCTCATTCATTACAGGGCCTAGGATATCAATCATGTCCCACTATAAGCTCCGTTGCCTTGACGTGGGAATCCTCTGAAGGGCAGCAAGGGAAATTCATACCTTATGTGCTCCCACTCCCGGTTAACCTCTGGGGAAGGGATATTATGCAGCATTTGGGCCTTATTTTGTCCAATGAAAACGCCCCATCAGGAGGGTATTCAGCTAAAGCAAAAAATATCATGGCAAAGATGGGTTATAAAGAAGGAAAAGGGTTAGGACATCAAGAACAGGGAAGGATAGAGCCCATCTCACCTAATGGAAACCAAGACAGACAGGGTCTGGGTTTTCCATAGCGGCCATTGGGGCAGCACGACCCATACCATGGAAAACAGGGGACCCAGTGTGGGTTCCTCAATGGCACCTATCCTCTGAAAAACTAGAAGCTGTGATTCAACTGGTAGAGGAACAATTAAAACTAGGCCATATTGAACCCTCTACCTCACCTTGGAATACTCCAATTTTTGTAATTAAGAAAAAGTCAGGAAAGTGGAGACTGCTCCATGACCTCAGAGCCATTAATGAGCAAATGAACTTATTTGGCCCAGTACAGAGGGGTCTCCCTGTACTTTCCGCCTTACCACGTGGCTGGAATTTAATCATTATAGATATTAAAGATTGTTTCTTTTCTATACCTTTGTGTCCAAGGGATAGGCCCAGATTTGCCTTTACCATCCCCTCTATTAATCACATGGAACCTGATAAGAGGTATCAATGGAAGGTCTTACCACAGGGAATGTCCAATAGTCCTACAATGTGCCAACTTTATGTGCAAGAAGCTCTTTTGCCAGTGAGGAAACAGTTCCCCTCTTTAATTTTGCTCCTTTACATGGATGACATCCTCCTGTGCCATAAAGACCTTACCATGCTACAAAAGGCATATCCTTTTCTACTTAAAACTTTAAGTCAGTGGGGTCTACAGATAGCCACAGAAAAGGTCCAAATTTCTGATACAGGACAATTCTTGGGCTCTGTGGTGTCCCCAGATAAGATTGTGCCCCAAAAGGTAGAGATAAGAAGAGATCACCTCCATACCTTAAATGATTTTCAAAAGCTGTTGGGAGATATTAATTGGCTCAGACCTTTTTTAAAGATTCCTTCCGCTGAGTTAAGGCCTTTGTTTAGTATTTTAGAAGGAGATCCTCATATCTCCTCCCCTAGGACTCTTACTCTAGCTGCTAACCAGGCCTTACAAAAGGTGGAAAAAGCCTTACAGAATGCACAATTACAACGTATTGAGGATTCGCAGCCTTTCAGTTTGTGTGTCTTTAAGACAGCACAATTGCCAACTGCAGTTTTGTGGCAGAATGGGCCATTGTTGTGGATCCATCCAAACGTATCCCCAGCTAAAATAATAGATTGGTATCCTGATGCAATTGCACAGCTTGCCCTTAAAGGCCTAAAAGCAGCAATCACCCACTTTGGGCAAAGTCCATATCTTTTAATTGTACCTTATACCGCTGCACAGGTTCAAACCTTGGCAGCCGCATCTAATGATTGGGCAGTTTTAGTTACCTCCTTTTCAGGAAAAATAGATAACCATTATCCAAAACATCCAATCTTACAGTTTGCCCAAAATCAATCTGTTGTGTTTCCACAAATAACAGTAAGAAACCCACTTAAAAATGGGATTGTGGTATATACTGATGGATCAAAAACTGGCATAGGTGCCTATGTGGCTAATGGTAAAGTGGTATCCAAACAATATAATGAAAATTCACCTCAAGTGGTAGAATGTTTAGTGGTCTTAGAAGTTTTAAAAACCTTTTTAGAACCCCTTAATATTGTGTCAGATTCCTGTTATGTGGTAAATGCAGTAAATCTTTTAGAAGTGGCTGGAGTGATTAAGCCTTCCAGTAGAGTTGCCAATATTTTTCAGCAGATACAATTAGTTTTGTTATCTAGAAGATCTCCTGTTTATATTACTCATGTTAGAGCCCATTCAGGCCTACCTGGCCCCATGGCTCTGGGAAATGATTTGGCAGATAAGGCCACTAAAGTGGTGGCTGCTGCCCTATCATCCCCGGTAGAGGCTGCAAGAAATTTTCATAACAATTTTCATGTGACGGCTGAAACATTACGCAGTCGTTTCTCCTTGACAAGAAAAGAAGCCCGTGACATTGTTACTCAATGTCAAAGCTGCTGTGAGTTCTTGCCAGTTCCTCATGTGGGAATTAACCCACGCGGTATTCGACCTCTACAGGTCTGGCAAATGGATGTTACACATGTTTCTTCCTTTGGAAAACTTCAATATCTCCATGTGTCCATTGACACATGTTCTGGCATCATGTTTGCTTCTCCGTTAACTGGAGAAAAAGCCTCACATGTGATTCAACATTGTCTTGAGGCATGGAGTGCTTGGGGGAAACCCAGACTCCTTAAGACTGATAATGGACCAGCTTATACGTCTCAAAAATTCCAACAGTTCTGCCGTCAGATGGACGTGACCCACCTGACTGGACTTCCATACAACCCTCAAGGACAGGGTATTGTTGAGCGTGCGCATCGCACCCTCAAAGCCTATCTTATAAAACAGAAGAGGGGAACTTTTGAGGAGACTGTACCCCGAGCACCAAGAGTGTCGGTGTCTTTGGCACTCTTTACACTTAATTTTTTAAATATTGATGCTCATGGCCATACTGCGGCTGAACGTCATTGTTCAGAGCCAGATAGGCCCAATGAGATGGTTAAATGGAAAAATGTCCTTGATAATAAATGGTATGGCCCGGATCCTATCTTGATAAGATCCAGGGGAGCTATCTGTGTTTTCCCACAGAATGAAGACAACCCATTTTGGGTACCAGAAAGACTCACCCGAAAAATCCAGACTGACCAAGGGAATACTAATGTCCCTCGTCTTGGTGATGTCCAGGGCGTCAATAATAAAGAGAGAGCAGCGTTGGGGGATAATGTCGACATTTCCACTCCCAATGACGGTGATGTATAATGCTCAAGTATTCTCCTGCTTTTTTACCACTAACTAGGAACTGGGTTTGGCCTTAATTCAGACAGCCTTGGCTCTGTCTGGACAGGTCCAGATGACTGACACCATTAACACTTTGTCAGCCTCAGTGACTACAGTCATAGATGAACAGGCCTCAGCTAATGTCAAGATACAGAGAGGTCTCATGCTGGTTAATCAACTCATAGATCTTGTCCAGATACAACTAGATGTATTATGACAAATAACTCAGCAGGGATGTGAACAAAAGTTTCCGGGATTGTGTGTTATTTCCATTCAGTATGTTAAATTTACTAGGGCAGCTAATTTGTCAAAAAGTCTTTTTCAGTATATGTTACAGAATTGGATGGCTGAATTTGAACAGACCCTTCGAGGCTTGCCATCATTCAGGTCAACTCCACGCGCTTGGACCTGTCCCTGACCAAAGGATTACCCAATTGGATCTCCTCAGCATTTTCTTTCTTTAAAAAATGGGTGGGATTAATATTATTTGGAGATACACTTTGCTGTGGATTAGTGTTGCTTCTTTGATTGGTCTGTAAGCTTAAGGCCTAAACTAGGAGAGACAAGGTGGTTATTGCCCAGGCGCTTGCAGGACTAGAACATGGAGCTTCCCCTGATATATCTATGCTTAGGCAATAGGTCGCTGGCCACTCAGCTCTTATATCTCACGAGGCTAGTCTCATTGCACGAGATAGAGTGAGTGTGCTTCAGCAGCCCGAGAGAGTTGCAAGGCTAAGCACTGCAATGGAAAGGCTCTGCGGCATATATGAGCCTATTCTAGGGAGACATGTCATCTTTCATGAAGGTTCAGTGTCCTAGTTCCCTTCCCCCAGGCAAAACGACACGGGAGCAGGTCAGGGTTGCTCTGGGTAAAAGCCTGTAAGCCTAAGAGCTAATCCTGTACATGGCTCCTTTACCTACACACTGGGGATTTGACCTCTATCTCCACTCTCATTAATATGGGTGGCCTATTTGCTCTTATTAAAAGAAAAAGGGGGAGATGTTGGGAGCCGCCCCCACATTCGCCGTTACAAGATGGCGCTGACATCCTGTGTTCTAAGTGGTAAACAAATAATCTGCGCATGTGCCAAGGGTATCTTATGACTACTTGTGCTCTGCCTTCCCCGTGACGTCAACTCGGCCGATGGGCTGCAGCCAATCAAGGAGTGACACGTCCGAGGCGAAGGAGAATGCTCCTTAAGAGGGACGGGGTTTTCGTTTTCTCTCTCTCTTGCTTCTTGCTCTCTTTTCCTGAAGATGTAAGAATAAAGCTTTGCCGCAGAAGATTCTGGTCTGTGGTGTTCTTCCTGGCCGGTCGTGAGAACGCGTCGAATAACATAGAACTATGGTTTATCAGTCAGATTAAAGCTGCGTTTCCCTCGTAGTTAGGACAGTTTGATTTTGGAGACAGAGAAAGAGAGAAAGAGAGAGAGACAGGTGAGGAGCTGCATGAAATGGGAAGCAGGAGGAAGCATGACTAGAATCAAAATGCAATCAAAATGTTATAAAAGAAAAACTAACACTCTAACACTCTCACCTGAATCCATTTTTATCCCTAGTATAAATATTTATTAATTCCACGCTGCAATTCCTAAGATGTTACTCAGCTATTTTTCTGTTTTTTTTTTTTTTTTGTATAATTTTAACATGTCCCTAGTTTATTGTCTTTTTTGTGGGTCACAGTGTAGAGTAGAGATTCTACTACATGGATCGATCGATCATCTACCCTACCATGGCACTTGATTGGTCAGGGCCTGAAACTGACAGTGCCTGCCAGCTTGATGTATTCCTGGCCTATTGTATTGAACAGAAACACACTAATAGAGAATTTCTACTATTTAGTTAAATACAGGAAAAGACGGTTCTGCCCAGGTCCTGAATCTTTTAAGCATGGCAGGTTCTCTTGAATCTACCATCTTCTGTGAACTTTAATTAGGTCCTCTCAAAACAAGGGCTGTGCTCAATTACTTAGAAAGCCCCTCAGGAACCCGGCAGCGGTGGCGCACACCTTTAATCCCAGCACTTGAGAGGCAGAGGCAGGCGGATTTCTGAGTTCGAGGCCAGCCTGGTCTACAAGGTGAGTTCCAGGACAGCCAGGGCTACTCGGAGAAACCCTGTCTCAAAAAACCAGAAGAAAGAGAGAGACAGAGAGACAGAGAGACAGAGAGACAGAGAGAGGAGAGAGAGAGAGAGAGAGAGAGAGAGAGAGAGAGAGAGAGCAAGCCAGCACCTCAGGTTCTTATATGTGACAAGAAAATATTGTATATAAAAGTATTAATAAACTCTATGTGCATCAAATTAATGGCACCAGAATCATGTTGTTACAATTATAATGTGAATATAGTAATGATAGTATCAAAATGGGTCTTTGTGTATAAATATGTGGTCATACATCAAAATTGTTAATAAATATTTTAATTTTAAATCAAATACTCTGACTTATTACACTCAATCTGTTCGAAATGTTTACTGTATTGCTACATATGTACCAAGAATAGTTTGTACTACATTGTATTTATATTTTAATACAGAAAATATTATGTAGGTTAATAGCACAGATATTATTTTGTTGTAACCAATTCTATTAAAATTATTCAGAATTGTAAATTTCAATAATTTTATTTTTATGAGTTTGTAAAAATTGTCATACCGTGTATTTTAATCATTTTTATTCCCTCCCCAACTCCTCCTGGGTACAGATTAGTTTTCTTCCCATCCAAATTCATGATTCATTAAAAAACCGAATTCATCCAGTAGAATTAGTGTTGCCCATATAACTTCAAGGATATGGTTAAACACTGGATTATAGATAACCTGCATTCCTAAAGAAAAATGACTCTTGGCATCTAACAATTTCCAGTAGCAACTTAGCCCGAAGCGAGACATGTAGCTCACCTCCTCTTTGCTGGAAGTACTTGTGCATGCTATCACAACTTCAAATTCATATGTCGATGGCTACTAGGGAAACTTTTAATTCTGTAATTGTCTTCATTTCCCAGCCTTTGAAGCAGTTAAAACATGCTATTTTTCTCACTGAGAATTAATCTGAATTTGGCTTTCTTGCTCATTTCTACTCAATGTTTCTATTTTTCTCCCGCCTTTTAGTTGACTATGGTGTCTTGATTCTACAGCACTTGCCTAACTAGAAGGGTGGACAGTGTTCTTTTGTAATTGCAATTCTTAAGATAAAAATCTCACTATTATTTCCATTACAAATGTTTTTCTTCTGGATACTTTGACTACAATTCCTGAAGACAAAAATGTTAATGATGAACCAAACAAAGATCCATCGTACTCTTTGATCTTTCCTCTCTACTGCACAGTGACACACACTTGGTGAGTATGTTCAATATTTTAATAACATCTGAAGCTGATTACATATGGCTTGTAAAGAAAAAAGCACTCACAGTGTAGTCATGGCTGAGTTTGCTCAAACAACAAATGCAGTGATGTACACATGTCACGTGTATCTGTAATGCAGAGATGAGGAAGATCGTGGCCACATGAGGAAACAGATTTAACTCATGTTACTAAAATTTGTTAGAAAGCAGAGAGCTTGCGCCATTTATTCAGTACTGCTATGACTGACAATAGCTAGTGCCTGACCACAGAAGTCAGTATGTGCTTTGTAACCAGAGCACAAAATAGTGTCTTAATTTAAACGAATATGTGTGTTTGTTCTAGAGTGCAAGAATGTGTGTGTGTGGGGGGGGGGGAGAATAGAGACAGAGAGAAACAGAAAGAGAGACAGAGTGGAAGACAGAGGGAAAGAGAGACAGAGTGGGAGAGAGAGACAGAGACAGAGATATTATGACTACCATAGTGCAGGTATGGAGGTCAGAGACAAAGCCTGTGAGTTGGTTCTCTCCATCACTTTCATGTGATTCTGGAGACAGAGCTCAGGCTTGCAAAATGTTTTACCTGTGGAGCCATCCTGAAGTAAGAAGCATGGATTCTGACAGAGGAATAAGCACATAGAAAATAAGCGAAAGACAAATATTTACGACATACCAGCTGGAGGGAAATGACATACATACAGAAACATGCAGTGAGGTGGAAAGATGGAGTGGAGTGGCAGCATAGCTGCGTAGGGATGCTCTCCAGGACATGCTGGTCCAGGAGGCCGAGAGGGAGCATGGAAACAGGTGATGGACTGAGGTGGGGATGTGCAGCTAAGACTTGGAATCAGGGAGCAGATTCCAGGTCTAACCTGTACATATCTAAAACATACATCACAGAGCAGGGCAAAGACACTTTCAGACATGGTTGACAGCTCCGATGAGCTCTTGTAAGAAGGAGAGAGCCCCTGAGGCCAACAAAACTGACCAATGAGTTAGGAACAAGGCCTGAAGGAGATTGCATTGGGTTGTATTCAGACCTACTGAGGTCACATACATGTTTGAAAGTCAAAAAGCAGATTTATGTGTAAGTTAACAAAAACAGCTGGAAAAGTAATTATCAATAAAACACAGAGTCAGTGCAGGGAAACGTATCACAGGGAGAAAAGTCCACTTTGCAGTGTACTCAAAAGGATGCTGTAAGCGTGGGTTAATAAAGCAACAAGATGATTAAATGATTGTGGGGAATGGAAAATGGCAACTGTTCCATCTGAAAGCAAGAGGAAACCTCTGCACAACGTCATCTTGTGACGACATAGCTTGCATTTTAAAATTGTAAAGAGGAAAAAAACGACAAGCAAAACAAAACAAACAACAACCACAAAATGATCCCATGCCTGACTCCTTACCTTTCAAGTTGTTATATTTGTCCAAAATGTCAAAATGATTTTTGCTCCCTTAAGAATTTGCTGACATGGAATTTTTTAATTTAATAGCCAAAAATAATTCTATGAGTTCTACTAAAAAATACGTGTAGTATCCGTTTTTATTTTAAATTCATTTGACTTTTTATTTCACTAAATAATTTAAGAACAAACACTAATTTAAACAAGTGAATAATTTTGCCAGTCTATTGCTCAGGCCAGCCAAAGTCATATTTTTTATACTCAAAATCAAGAGAATAACTCATTTGAAAGAGCTTAACCAATAAGTCCTGAAATGCAGGACTGTTTTTCTAGCAGCCCAGGATTCCAAATCAATCAATAATAGTCCTATTTTTAATAATATCTCACCTTCAATATCACATTGCTCTGTAGAAAATTACACATGTAACTAAATCCCCACCCTCCAAAACTTGGTGTGCCATATAATTTATGAAAAAAATCTTTATCCAGTTTGTCAACACCTTCTTATAAACTTACAAAGTAATTATGCTATCCTCCTCCAACCTTTGAAATTAGATAACCTTCATTAGTTTGTCTTATTAGACTGTGCCAAACATGTCCCTTTCTTTAGTATTTTCTTCATAGTTTGTACTTTTTTATGGTCATTTTTTAAAGACCACTTTTAAAAGTACCTGTCTATTTCTGAAAAACACAAGGACAACAGGGAAGAACTTAGTTGCTTTGGTGACCTTAATTCTACATCCACCCCATATTTGAAATTATCCCTTCTAATTTAAATGTGGAATATCCACCACTTGTGATTAAACACTCAGTCTCCAGCTGGTGTGTTTGTAGGATCCTTGAAGAGTGGGGCTTTGCTAGAAGAACTGGGCCACTGGTGACAGGCCTGGCCTTGGTGTCTCTCTCTGCCTCGACGTCTTCAGGGATAGTATGAGAAGTCACTATTCCTGTTGTCAAAGACTGGGAAGCAGCTTCACTTGTTACGTCTCCTGGCTGTGATGGACTACGTACATCCTTAAACAGTGAGCTTGGATATGTCCTTCAATCCTGTGTTGTTCCTTGTCAGGTATTTGGTCATAAAAATAAGAAAATAACTTCATGTAGCAACCCCAAATGATTACAGAGGAAAAGTTACCAGAAACTACCAGTCCAAACTGAGTTACCAAAATCTTAAAATCAGTGACTCACGTGGGTTCCAGAACGATGTGGAAGTCACAGAATAGATGCTAAATGTAATCCTTGAATAAGTGTGGATGTCCCAACATCCTTGTCCCCAGTGGCTTGGCATCTTATTCATGCACACACAATTACCAGTGATACAGTCACAACCATTGAGCGGGGGATTACTTGCAGGACTTGCTAGATCTGAGTCTGAGACAGAGCTTACGATTCTTCATGTCTAACCAGTGCCGAACTGAGCTGCCAGGCCAGGCTAACACTGCTGGGCCACAGGCTCCAATTAAGAAACAGAGATGGAGAAAACAACCTGCCTGTTCACTGACATAAATGAGCTGTGGGGCAACATAAACTTCTGCTGAAATCTAGATGGATGGGTATTTTATCAGACGTGAGATGAAATTACTAGCTGAGATTTCCTTGCTCACAATCCTCTCTTGGCAGACCACATGTCCTTTGTTCTATTGAGCTGTGAGCTCAGGTACTGTTTTCAATGGTGTTTTGAATTTTGCAAGGAGGTGATGTTACTTTTAACTTTAAATTACATATACAAAAATAACAAATTATTCTACGCCAAATAGAATCTAAAAACAACAAGACGAGAAGATCATGGCCTTGCCTGGGACCTATAAGAAATATCTCAGCAGGAAAACTGGAATGAAAAGCTGATAGGAGTAGAATTGCCCAGGCAGCACAACTCATGCCTCCACCCTGAGATGGAGTTGATGTCAAATGGTCAAGTTGTGGTCTTGGAATCTGAAGGACCTGAAGTTGTACCCTATTTGTAACTTTACAAGTTAGCTTCCTGCAGTTTCGTAGATAACAGGAAAAAAATAATTTGAGTCCTCTGGGTCAGAGTTGAAGGCCAATTTATTAGTCATTGTAGGACCAGTGGCCAGAATCACTATGCGTAGGACAGCCAAACACCAATTACCCTGGGTTGACAGCAGCAGGACCAGGGGTCACTACACATGCAGAGACAGTAAGATTTGCTTCAGGCAATAAACTACAGGAAGACAAGACACTTCCCAGTCATTAGAGCTACCAATAGCCCCCCAATCCTCTCCTTCAGACAACATCTTAATTACTTTTCCATGTAAACTTCTAGAAACTAGGAACCTCTAGTTTCACTACCCTGAAATATATACATTTTCAGAAATTTGATGTTTAAGGCTTAGACCTGAAAAAAGATTATCAATATCAAATATTCCTATTGCCTATATACAATTGGTAGAGAAGTGTCAAAGGATGAAAATTATAGCGGGAGTAATAGCTACAATAATGACTAAAATATATAAAATACTTTGCATATGGCATTCTTTTCTGTACTTCTTATGGTTTAAGAAACTAAATCTGATTCTTTCAATGAAAAGAAAACTGTCCTGTATAAGTCTTGTAGTTTCAAAGGTTTTACCTTATCTCCCTACACTTCCAGGAGTCCTTTTAAGAGAAAGAGCCGAGAGGAGGAAACAGAAGGCCACTCATTTAGTTGTGAGCCCTACTGCATGCTAACTCTGCTATGATGTGCCCAGGATCCTGTTGCTCTTCTTTCAGCACTGACCAACAAGTACTGGCTTCTTGATTCACAAACTATGGAAAATAAAGATGTAGCAACAAGGCTGCTCTGGCAAAGGATCGCATTCAAAGACCTAAATCTTTGTGATCTGGCTGGAATGACTATATGCCATATACCTTTAATTCCTTTGGCTAGAATACAGACATACCATTAGTATATACCTTTAAGGTAAAATTAATTCGTAGAAGGAAGCAGCCATGTTTCAAAGTGATGTCTAATTGAGGGACAGACAAAGTGATGAACCAGAGAGAGATTTGACAGAGTGAGTAAGAGGTAGGGTATACACAACTCTCATGAGGACAGCATAGGAAAGAGAAGCTATGTAAGTGCAATTCCAGAGGTCAGAGACTCTGTCAGTTGGGAGACAGTGCAGTGAGTGTGCAGAGGAGCTAAGTTCATTCGTGAGTTGGTGCAGTTCAGTGCAAGTCAGCAGAGGCAGTTGAAGTCAGAAAATGAGAAAGAACCAGAAGATTAGAAGATTGCCCAAGTTAGATTGAGGCCAAGCAGAACAATTCAGTTAGAGACTGAGAGAAGCCAGATTGAATTCATCATCCTGGAAAGAAATTTGAGCAAGAACAGCCGAGTTAAACCAGCTATCAGAGTTTAGAAAGAACTAGAAAGGGCAAGCTTAATCAGCAGTAAGCCTCCGAGACAATGCCATCAGGCGAATAAAAGTTACCTTGACAAAAGACTGTTGTGATCCTCAGAATATATTTGTCCACTGTCATGAATTATTTAGAAAGGCAAGCACCTCTATGCAGGGAAGCCAGGTTTGTTTTGAAAAGCAAACACAAAGGAAAGTTTACTAGAGCAGGGCTTTTCCTTCTCTTTTCAGTAGGACTTGTTGCTCATCACTCCGAATGCTGCACAAGCATTTCTAAAGACTGTCGTTAATAACCCCATCCTAGGCCTGGGGTAGCACTAGAGTTTTTTTCAAGGAAAAAAAACCTCTCTGACAAGATTCCATATTTTGATTATTCCAAAAATATGCATTTTATTATTTTTATTTTTGTATGCAGAAGCCCACTGAGACCAGGAAAGGGTGTCAGATATCTGCATTTAATTACAAAAGGTTCTGAGCTGTTGTAGGTGCAAGAAGCAGAACTTCAGACCTTTACCAGGGAGGCAAGTGCTCTTAACCTCTGAGCCACCTCTTTAGCACTAGGATTATGCTTTATGTTTTGTTTTGGCTTTTGTACAGTGAGAAATCAAAGACAGAATTTTATAAAAACCATGAATCACAAGAACTTCTTGGAAGAAAACTGAATCAAATGTCCTTACCATAACATTGACAGTCTGATCTAACTTGTAAGTCAGGAAGCATGAGGCTGTATTGGTGCTGGGAAGATCTTTGGTTGTTAACATTGAATATGTCACCCGCAATCAACACACATTTTCCTCTCATCCTCTGATGGTTATGCAGCATTTGACTTTAAGCATCAAACTCCCTCACATTCATAAACAACGTCTGCTCCCTGTGTCAACACTGGGAAATTCTTCCTGTAAATCAGAGCATGCTGTGACTGAATTGCTGCCCTATCATCTACCACTACTTGTATCAAAGCTCATAACTAGATTAGTGGGAAAACAGCTGCATTGTGCTGCATTTACACTTTGCCTAACAGCAGGCTTCCTTTTTGCAACAAAGAACAGCCTCCAGACTGCAGAAAACATTTAAAAAGGAGGTGACTTTAAGTCTCACATCTTACACATGACTCAGGCATAGAACTTACCTTTAATCAGATTTAGGCATGAACCCAAAACCGAGAGGCTGCAGTTTTCTGTCAAGTGGTTCTAGGCAAACATGGGGAAGCAGTAATAGAACTTATATGTTAGGATTACAGTATTCTTAGGAATATGTATTTTTGGATACCTGAAGGCTTTGGCAGGGGCAGTGACTAGGTATATCCCTACAGAACCTCTGCCAGGGCCTTGCTATTATGCACTGATGGAGTGACAGAATCATTAGGTTATATTGTTGAGTTTCATATAATTTCAGCGAGAAAAAAATAACTCAGGCATTTATGCGCACATAGAGACACATATACACAAACAGACACATGCCACACACATACACAATATACTTATTCACAACATACAGACATATACATATATACTACACATAGACAAACACCACAGGCAGACAGACATACACACATATCACACACACACAGAACACACATACACACACATTCACACAAAAAGACATACAACACATCTACACATAGACACATACACACATTTTATACATACACACACTATACACAGTCATATACACAGAGAAGCACACAGAAACATATATTGTACAAATATACACAGGCACACAAAAATATACACAGAGATAGAAACAAAGACACATGCAGACAGAAACACACACACACACACACACACACACACGCACACACACACACACACACACACACACAGAGAGAGAGAGAGAGAGAGAGAGAGAGAGAAACATACCATACATGCCACATGGCACAATATGAAGCTTTCTTCCCTAAGAATCTCCCTACTATTAAATTGTTAAATCTCCATTTGGTTAGAGACTAACGCCTAAAAATAACATATAACTTTAGCAAAATGTTGTAGAAGAATGAACCCCAATTGCATCTGTTTCAGAGAGTTTGTACATAAAACCCAGTAGCTAATAAAATAATTTCTGTTAATTGTGGACTTGTGTGGCTGACAATAGCCATGGAACCATAAGTAGAAATGTAAAGTAGAACAGGATCCAAGAACATAGAGGACAGGAAGGAAGTAATGACTAAAACCATACATTGCCCCAGGTAGAAACACACAACTTAGATGTGTATTTGTCTGCAAAAAGAATAATAATCCAATTAAAATATATTTTCAAGGCCCAATATAGCAAATTTCTTTATGTAATTCCTCTATAAATACACAGAAAGCATCTTTTTGATAGAGAAATACATTTATGCTTTTACAAAGAATTTCTTGAGAATAAGGAGATGGTCCAGTTCTTAAATTGATTGCCTTGCTTGCCCAAAGGCTGGTTGAATTAATGGGTTTTAAATAAAGGGAGAAAGGAGATGTGCAGTTGGTTGGGTGAGGCCATTGGTGTAGGTCATGGAGGAGATGCAGCAGGAATATGAAAATGCTCTATATGAGATACCCAGAGAATTAATATAAATGTTATTTTTTAAAGTGTGATGATGTAGTTGTAATTTCATTACTATGGAGACTCACAGACATATCCCTCGTGATTAATAACAAACTAGCCTAGCCTACCTGGCAAGTTCTAGACCAGTAAAAGACTATGTTCTTAAAAAGGAAAACCCCAAAAGATAGACAACATCCAAGGAAAGACAATAGATGGTCCCCAAACTCTACACACCTTTGCACATAAGAACATATGTACCTACATAAAAAATTCTTTGCTTTTTAACAGAATTATTTCTATTTTATTTTTGTAATATATTTTCATGGATCTTTAAAGTCAGAAAAGTTATACTTTTTCTTGAAGATTCAGCTTCATAACTTTTTTAATAAGGTTAAATTTATAAATATATATGGCAATGCTTCATTTCTGTCTTCTTACGTGAGAAAATTACTGGAATTCTTTCTGCCCTTTCCCCGTTGTCTTAGTGAGGTTTGTATTCCTGCACAAGTCATTATGGCCAAGAAGCAAGTTGGGGAGGAAAGGGTTTATTCAGCTTTCACTTCCACATTGCTGTTCATCACCAAAAGAAGTCAGAACAGGAACTCACACAGGGCAGGGACTTGGAGGCAGGAGCTGATGCTGAGGCTATGGAAGGTTGCCACTTATTGGACTGCTTCCCAAGGCTTGCTTAGCTTGTTTTCTTATAGCACCCAGGACCACCAGCCCAGGGATGACACCACCCACAATGGACTGGGCTCTGCCCCATTAATTACTAACTGAGAAAATGCCAGCTGGATCTCATGGAGGCATTTCCTCAAGGGAGGCTCCTTTCTCAGTGACAACTCCAGCTTGTGTCAAGTTGTCACACAAACCTGTTAGTCAGTACAACTGTCTATAAAACTAAATCTAGCATCCTTTCCTACTGTGTAAGGTTGTAAAGATGAATGGTTGTGCCACATTTCAATCCATAGTTTATCTATCACCTATCTATTTTTATCAATTATCTCTCATCTATAGATCCATCCATCCACCCACCCACCCACCTACCTACCTATCTACCTATTACCTGTCTATCAACTTATATCTATCCCTGTATTCTCTATATCTCTAACATATGAACCTTGTATGCATTATCTATGTACATATAAACTCCTATGTTCCCTGTATGTAACTGAAATTTAAAGTATAAATAAAAATGAACAATTAAGATCATCTTTGTTTCTGTAGTTAATATGTTCAAGATAGGGTTTTACTGTATAGACTAGCCTGGCTATGAACTCATGGGGACTCTGCTGCATTTACCTCCTATATGTTAGAATTATAGCATCCTTCGCATGCACAGATTTCTTTGGTCCTTCCAAGTACTGATTTTAGCTGTAGCCATTTTTCAGATTAAAACTAGGTCTTGAATAATATGATTGCTTAAAAGCTACAAGTAATTTTAAAATTATGATTGTATTCAAATGACCATTCTGATATAATAAAATTAAACAAGGTGTATATTTAACAAAGAGTTCAGTTTAGTCTGAAGAAAAATTGGTCTTCTGTTTAACAAAAGCAGTAAACAGCAAGATGAATAAAAGAATTAAAACCTGAGGTAGATAATGAAGCCAGCAAAACTTTCATTGGGGGGAGAGTTAAATCACTATTACTTCTTTCAGATATCTTAATGACATAAGTGCTCATTTTTCAAGAGTTCTATACATTTTACTGTCAGCCTTCTCTAATCCAAATGTATAAGAAATATTTTCATGATTAACTTAAGGTATCCATGTTTATTGTCTTAGTTAGGGTTTACTGCTGTGGACAGACACCATGACCAAGGCAACTCTTATAAGGATGACATTTAATTGGGACTGGCTTACAAGTTCAGAGGTTCAGTCCATTATCACCAGAGAGGGAACAAGAGCATCCAGGCAGTCATGGCGCAAGAGGAGCTGAGAAGTTCTACATCTTCATCTGAGGGCTGCTAGCAGAATACTGACTTCTAGGCATCGAGGATGAGGTTCTTAAAGTCCACTCCCACAGTGACACACCTACTCTAACAGGGCTACACCTGCTAATAGCACCACTCCATGGGCCAAGCATATACAAACCATGACATTTATTACTACCTGATCATGTGTGTTCTCTGTTACTACTAAGAATAAGACAGTCTATTTCTCTTATGGTTAAGCTCACATACTCTATGCACAACAGTGGGATACCCATATGGTGATGCATAAGTAGTTTTTGTGTATTGGTAAAGTTCACATGAGCCTGGATCAAAGAAAGAACAAGGAACTGTCTTACATTTGTGGTTTTTAGTAATTATATCTTTTAAGAAGTCATTTAAAGAGCTGAGACAAAAGGATGGACCATCTAGAGACTGCCATATCCAGGGATCCACCCCATAATCAGCTTCCAAACGCTGACACCATTGCATACACTAGCAAGATTTTATCGAAAGGACCTAGATGTAGCTGTCTCTTGTGAGACTATGCCGGGGCCTAGCAAACACAGAAGTGGATGCTCACAGTCAGCTATTGGATGGATCACAGGGCTCCCAATGGAGGAGCTAGAGAAAGTACCCAAGGAGGTAATGGGATCTGCAACCCTATAGGTGGAACAACATTATGAACTATCCAGTACCCCGGAGCTCTTGACTCTAGCTCCATATGTATCAAAAGATGGCCTAGTCGGCCATCACTGAAAAGAGAGGCCCATTGGACATGCAAACTGTATATGCCCCAGTACAGGGGAATGCCAGGGCCAAAAAAAAAAAAAAAGGGGAATGAGTGGGTAGGGAAGTGGGGGGGAGGGTATGGAGGACTTTTGGGATAGCATTGGAAATGTAATTGAGGAAAATATGTAATAAAAAATATTAATTAAAAAAAATAAAAAAGAAGTCATTTAAAATGTTTACTTTCCAAAAAATATATAGTTAAAGCCAGGTGTGGTAGACTTGGGCAGGTAAATCACTGAGACACTTCTCAAAAACAGCAATAGTAGAAGTACAAATCTAAAGTTGGAATGGCTTCAGCAAAACAATGATTACAATTTTTATTAGGCATTGTGAATCTCAGTTTTGACTCCAGCTGTGTTCTACCAGTAGGAAAAGGGCTGTTAACTGGTGGCCCAATGTTGAATGCATAATACCTATTCAAAGGTGATGTCATCAGAAAATTCTTTTAGGATTTGGCAATAGCATTGTTCACTGTCTTACTTGGACAGATGTTACTGGTGGCCATACGTTCTGTACATGCCAACATAACCTGAATCTGACCAAGACTACACTCCAACCTCTGCACTGAAGACAGCATGCTGTGAAAGAAAGGGAACTGATGTTACATGGGTTAGTCATTTCACATAAGAGCATATCTCCCCTTTGAAAATATGCACCTTTGTATACTATTTCCTGATGGGCAGAAGAATGAGCTCAACTCTCAGAGGGTTGTGCTACTGAACAATGCATTATTCACTAGTTTCCTTCTTTAATTTCTGAATTTCACAATCAGATTTTTCTAGAGTAACTTTCCATATCAACTATTTGAATTTAAATCTTTATCTCAGTAACTGTTTCTAGGGAAACTAATCTTATTTGATACCACTCTTGGTAAATAGATGCTCAGGTTGATATTCCTGAAGAGACCAATTTACTAGACTCATGGCAATAGAAAGAAAGAGCCTTGGTTAAGGAGTGTACTGTCCATAACTGGAGCCAAGAAGACTGCTCAGGCATTTGGCATCACTACACTACAGATTCAGTTATAGTAATCTGAGCATTATGTAAATGGAGCAGGCATAGTAGATCACTGAGAAATGTGAAGACAATAATAATTGTACAGCTAAGCGCTGAGAGGTCTTTAAATTCCACTGAAGAAAGCGATATCCTTGGTCCAGCCAAATGTAGACCAAGAAAGCTGGAAAAGTTTTATGGACCAATTCCCCTTTCTTACTGTGGTCAACATGTCCTAGAAGAAAGGGATTTATATTGAGAATGTGAAGTAGAAAGGTGTTAAGCTGCCACAGCATCTATCCAAATGCCAGGATGATACACAAGGAGGTGGATGTGTGGTGCCCTTGAAGATACTGTGCCCTCGGTTGACCATATCTGTTTGTATAGATATACATGGTTCCCTTCTATTACAGCGCAGTGGCATCTCCACTCAGAGAGACAATAAAAAACGACATTTGCTCTCTTTATTATTTCATCCCATCCTCTCTCATGGCTCTAAGCAACAAAAATGCCAAATTTCAATAGACACCACCTGCAATAGTACAGTCCGTGCCAGGAAAACAAGAAAACAGAATATTCAACAAAGAATGAGCAGGTATGTTGAATATGAAGCAGCAGAAGCCAGAAGTACACACGGGAAATGGATTTTGAGAGGCCTTGAGGCAAAATGCACTTCACTGTAATTTTATATCGAGAACCAGATATCTCCTGGAATAAGGAAATACATGTCTTTCTATACAGGTGGAAGCCTCTTGAATAGTTTGCCCAGGAAGGAGAAATACTGGAAAACCTCTCTTAGGCAGAGTTGAAGAAGAAGCTGAGGATAAGCTACGGCAAAATGAATGAATTGTGTACAACTGTGTGTCACATCCATGTTTCCTAGAGATTGTACTTCTCCAGTCGAATTGCTAGAGAGTGGGGGTGGGGGTAAAATGATTCATCCTCTGGAACCTACCTGTCTCAGATAACTACAATGATTATTAAATGACCCAGTGAGTGTAGCCAAGAAATGAGAGAGGGAGAAAGTATATACTTAGAATGAAGAGTGCAGGTCTTTTGCATCTGTTTCGATATAGCTACTGCGCACATGGATACAGCTATGGCCAGCTCATTAGCACCAATTCAGTA
Organism: Mus musculus; assembly: GCF_000001635.26. Taxonomy (NCBI): domain Eukaryota; kingdom Metazoa; phylum Chordata; class Mammalia; order Rodentia; family Muridae; genus Mus; species Mus musculus. Next base: position 16,270,783 of record NC_000071.6, on the reverse strand, counting down.
CAGGGTCCATACAATAATACCTCTCAGGGAAATGAGCATCAACTTACTTTTTAAAAAAATGTTAGATGTTGACTCATTAGGAAAGGAGTAAATGTGTGTCTCTTATTATTGACATAAATCCAGTCCCAGGTACTTCACCATAGCACCTCAGAAAGTATTATTAACCTTCAGAGTTCACATACTGCTTGCCTTAACATGGGAATCTACTTAAACACTCAAATGAAGCAAACTAGTTTGAAAAGTAAGCTCGATAACAGACACTTGTCCAAAGAATTTACAGGGCCTAACTTATGCTATCTCCCTAGACACTGGCTTGAATAAACTATTTACCCTTAACTATGTGCTAAGGCTCCAGCATGAAGAAGACAATCTGACTGGGCATGCTGCTCTATGCATGTGTCAGGATTATATTAATTCATGAAAAGCAATCTTTAGATTTTCAGGCGTTGTTTATGGCCAGTTGACCTTTTGCAAGTTGCTTGGAATTTGCCATGGCATATTTGCATGACAAACATCAGCAATGCCTTCACACTCACCTACTGGTTTAGCATTCAGAAAATAGAAAGCATTGATGTGGGAACCAAATGTGAGGAAGCTTATCTCCTGTCACTATAACCCAGAGTATCACTCAAGAACTGCCTACTTCCTGTCTCTATGGAGTATGGAGGAATATTCTGCATTTCATGTGCATGTGGTGGAAATGAGAACAATATTTATGGCGGTCATTAAGAATTTGCTAAACCTAAATGTGTATTTGCTCTCTGGATATTTGGGGACCTAATTCCAATGTACCAAGATTTTAAAATAGTTTGTCATTAAATTTGCTGCAATATAATAGAGGCAGAGAAGACTGTACATGGAATTATGGTATTCATTCAATGCTTTCATCTATTGTAATGTCTATGAATAGACAATCATAGACCTACTATTTGAATGGACATTGAATTCAAAGTCCCCTGTTTAAAATATGTAAGGCAATGTGCCAACCAAGCTACTGATGCTGATGCAAGGTTGGGCAAGAGTATAGGGAAATTGGAATGAGTATCAGAGGAACAAAAAAAAAATGAATAGACTACAAAATACTATTAAATTTGACACTTCTTGGAGGCATAGTATAAAGATCCCTGTGCCCACAGATATCCAGAGAAATCAGGAATATTAAGTGAATGGGATTCTATCCAATGGGAAAGATGAAAAACCTGTTCTTCAATTCAGAAGTCTAAGAGTTGGAACTGATTAATAGCCTGATCTGCATTATTGGTTGGGTCAGGTCATATCAAATTTGCACAACAAGGCCCAGATGACCTGTATTCTATCTGTGTGACTAAAACCAGGCCACCCTTAGGCCCTTAAACTAGTACAGGTAGCCTATCTCTAGAGCCCATTTTCTTGGAAGACAACATGACACATACTCTGATTAGAGTTTCATGATGTACCTTGAGTAGAGTTTACCCTTCCTTGGGTACTTGGGACTGTATTACAGCAGAACACGTTTTTTTTCCAAATTATACTGGGCTTAAATATATTGGGATTAAAAACCACCTGGCATTAGACACTTCAAAGTCTGATCCAGGTTGAAGTCAGTCTGTACCAGTTTTCATTATTACCTCTTTGTGCCACTTACTTGTCTATAGAACAGCTACATGGATTCCCCTCAGACACTAACTTTAAGCTCACCACCCTCTTATAAAATGTTCTGTGTATCATCATCATCATCACAGTTGTTTATTGTTTATTATTATTATTATTATTATTATTATTATTATTATGTGATAATGTCAATTTTTATGGCTGATTCATTGACTAGGGTATGCACTGATCAGCTTTCAACATTCAGAATCCATAATTTTCCCAGTTCAGAATACCTGCTCGTGGCCATATTCTGTTCATCTACACATAAGGGAGGCTGGTACCTAACACACTGGGTCTTTAGGGTTTGTAGCTTAGCAACTCTAAAAAAAAGACTATTCCTGGAGGTTTCTAGAATTTCTCAACAAACTTGGTTTCCTTAAATTAAATGAAGAATATCCAATTAGATTCTCCCTTTGCACACTTCACCTCTCACTGTTGAACCAGTTCTATTCCCTGTGATTTCCAAAGGAGCTACTTCAACTCAGACTGACGTTCAGTTTTTGAAAGAAGCCAAAGAAAACATTAATAGTATTAATTATTTTCTTGTCTTAAATAATTTTTATTATATATGACAAATCTGAACTAAATATATTTGAGCCACTCTCATTCTGCCAAGGATAACATTTTAAGCTATTCCAAAGTTTTTTTTTAAAATGATACATTTATATACAAATGAAGCTCTTTCCTATATCTTAATTGAAGTGGTCATCTTGCCATAATGTCTCAACAAGAGTTTGACAAGGTTCCATCTGAATTTATTTGAAGTATAGAATATTTTAAAATTATTCTCCTTGAGAATTATACATCGTGACACACTATCCAGGAAGTCTTACATTATCCATAGTGGGTTCTATACTCTTTATCCATACCAGCATTCAGGACTATCTTAGTGATTTCATTTTAGAGATAAATCCTCTCCATCTTAGCATCACCATTCCATCATCATTAGAAGAATTAGGATTATGGAGATTTCTGTTTCCCCCAATTCCAGGAAAGTGAGACAACCAGTTGTAGACTTTAACTTCACCCTACCCAGTGATTTTTAGAAGCAGATCTATTCTCCTTTGTTCAATAAAAATCAACACCACCAAAATCTACTGCTCCTTCAGCCACATCTCCATAAATGAACCACTTCACATATGAAATTTCCTGCACTAGAAAATGGCCATGAAATTGGGTCCCTAAATTACATAGATCAAGATGAGACATGGCACATCTTGGCCCATTTGCCGCAAGGCCAGTACTTCCTAGCTAGGAAAAGGTCTAAGATAATTCCCAGCTTATTCACTTTCCCCTTTACTTTCTTCTGTTAGGAAAAACTCAGTGCAATAAGGTCAGCTGTCCAGGCCACAAATGAGTATAACCAGCTACAAGCAATTAACAGTTCAATCATGCTACTTCATAAGATGTCCCAAAGGTGCCTGTGTGTGGAAGGGCTCACAGTACCCATGTGGGCTCCTTTGAGGGAAGGGACGGAATGCTTTTCATTCAGTATTCATTACTTCAGTGGTGGTAATGCTAAGCATCTCAGAAAGGACAATACAGGCTAGATCAGTAAGACAGCTTATAGCACTCTGACAATGCCTCAGCCCATCGAAGGAAAACACAACCCAGTATGTAATGATGTAGGGAGACAGGCAGGCGGGATTCCAGAAGGAGCAGCCATCCATACTCACTGAAGCTACATTCACGAAATCATCATCAGAGAGGGTTTCTAACATCTCGGAGACAGATGTTCGGATGAGTTTCAGAGTCAATCCGCTCACACTTCCACTCCTACAAACAGACAAATGGGTCCGTGTGTCATTCACCTGTCATTTATCAAACACGATCATAAAGAACAAAAGTGATCTCATTAGCTTTTAGAATAGTATAATTTCCCAGTTTGATACAGATACATTATTTACATTTTCAATAGAATGATCTTTCTGGTTTTGTTATTGTCTTCGTGTGCCCATTTGCATAAATGTGGGGTGTGGAATGGGTGGGTGAGTGTATGTGTGTGGATGTCAGGGGTCAATGCCAGGTATCTTCTGTGGCTCTCTACCATATTCTTTAATACTGGGGTCTCACAGTAATCCCAGAACAGACTGATCCCTTAGACTGTCTAATCAGTGAGCCCTGGGGCACTTCTTCTCTCCTACTATTCACAATTGGCATTACAGGCACAACCACTGCTCCCTTATTATATAATTGTTTTCGTGTAAAAGCCAGAGCTATGCACTCAGACCTTCCTCTTGTGCAACAAGCACTTTACTGATTGAGCCAAGTCAACAATCAATTGTTAATATCGAAGTTTGGCTTGTTTTTCTAGATATACAACCATTATATTGATTCTTTGTTATCCCAACTTTCATACACTTCTAATTCCCAACAACCTATTATTACCTACAAATGTCTCATGCACTACTCACACGTCCACCAGAATGAGCATGTCCTTGGGGGATGCAGCTCCCTGGATGTACCTGAAACAGAACCAGCAAAACATTGCCTTTTCCTCTATGTATAACATTGACATTTGCTGTGTTCATATTTATACACTTCTGAAATATGATATGATTAAAACAAAGTCCCATTCTATTACACCATAGTAAACAATGCTCTTTTAAACATACTCTGAAATGTTTTTTTGAAAAGAGTATTTAAGATCCCATTAGAGATATTAATACATTATGGCTTTTGAATGCATAGTTTCTAGGGATTTATGAAAAAAATAAAGATGAAATTTAATGTAAGCAGTGACTAAAATTACTTTCCAAACGATTATTTACTTCTGAAGAAGGAACAATCCTAAATTCCGATTATTTATTTATTTATTTATTTATGGTTTTTCGAGACAGGGTTTCTCTGTATTGTCCTGGCTGTCCTGGAACTCACTCTGTAGACCAGGCTGGCCTTGAACTCAGAAATTCGCCTGCCTCTGCCTCCCAAGTGCTGGGATTAAAGACGTATGCCACAATGCCCGGCCCCTAAATTCTGATTGCTGACATTTCAGTTGTAGTGAACAACAAATTATGACATTTTTAAATACAAAAAATAAATAAACACAGAGAGATAAGTAGTCAAAAAGCCTTAAGATAAAGCAAATTAAAAGGAAATATAACAGGTAAGTTAAAAACTGAAACCAGGTAATGGATATTACTATTACCAGAAATATGAAGCAGAAACTCTAAAAGATTTATGGCATCCAAGAATCACCAGAGAAACAGTTTAAATGTAAATTCCAAACTCTAACCACATCTCTGATTCTCTGTATTTGAAATACACACTTCGGGAGATTTAGGCAGGAAGTTAAGTGCTTGTAGAGAGCTAAATTTGATAGCAGCAAAGTAATTTAAAAGAAAGAAAAGGAACAAAGAGAAGACACATATTGCTTAGCCAGAGACTGGAGGGGAACAAAAACAAATTGAAGGGATTAGGCATCTGCCTTCCACAGCAGGAAGGGCTGCATCTGACTCAACTGACCCAGCAACAGACAGAAAGCAAGCCAATTCATTTTCAGCATTTCGGAGCACAGCTGCTACTACTTGGGATTATTTGTAGAATGAGCACTCCAGCGCCTTGCCTGCAACCCACTCCATGCTCTGTATTCAGACCAATAGGCAAAGCTCCACTGTTTGCCCATGCAAGACAATCCAGCTCACGTCTAGCATCTTAACACGTTGTCCTGGTGTGCTGCTCAGTGGCAGATGAAAAGATTAGCAAAGTGTCTGCTTCAGATGAGTGACACCTCGCTCCTACAGTTCCCATAAGATGACCGTTTCCTAAGTACAACTATGTTATAACATAGTATTTGCTTCTATTAAATAATAGACTAGAGAAATATTATTAATAGTAGTCAAGGTTTTGTTCACGTATATTCCTATTGGCTATTCAGCAGGACACTTAAAAGTCACTAATAAATTGGTAACTATTACTTAAGGTTGTGTTCATGCAAATAGCTATTGAATACTCAACAGGACACTTGAAAGCCATAACTAAATGTTCTTTCAACCACCACTATGCTGCACAGAATTTGTGTGAAAATACCAGAAGTTGGAAGCAATGCACAAACACAATAAGGACTTTCTTAAATAAGTGAACAGATAGCCTTTATTAAAGGGATTTTAAGTATTCATTTTCATTACTACATACTCAAAAATTAATATGAAAAGAACAGAGTATAAGGCACCATGTTGTATATGTGAACTCATTAAAAATAGTATATTTACAATTTAAGTATAACTTTTATACACTCAAAATCCAATCAATAATAAAAATACATGACGTTTCATAGTTGTCTCCCAGAGAGTCCAAACATATATTGTTCATATTTTCTTGTGTTTTGAATTAGGATGATGAATTACTTTAATAGTGTCAAACAAATAAAATTACTTTGGGGAGAAATAATAAAACCTAAACTTTATGGAAGTATCTAGGCAGCACTGTTAGCTTAGGGCCAGTTCCCATTAGTTCACTGCCAGAGGCAAGCTGTCTGTGACTCCGTGCCATCTCTATGTGAGGGCTTTTCCCCAAGCAAAGCAGTTGCTCTTCGAAGAAAAGCCCTGCCAGCTACAGGAGACTGAAAGCTAAAACTGGACAGAAGACTTACAGCAATCCATTTGAATTGAGTCTGAAAATCATTTTATCAGTATTCACAGAGATTTCCTTCTCAAACACATCATTTTCATTTGTCATTAATTGTATTTGTATTTTGAAAGTATCACAGCATTCTATATAAGAGAGTACCCATCCCACTAAGGGGAAGTTTCCCCTCAATGTATTAACAAATGACAGAACCCACATTTATTGATCGCATCTTTAGAGATAGTCAAAACATCATACCATGGTCTTCTGCGTACATCATATAGATCAATCTTGTTTGGAGTTCTACTATTATCCACCCATGGAGAAGCTGAAAAACAAAGTATATCAGAGAAACTAAGCCAAAGTACTAAGTATAACTGGGCTTAGGTGATGCCTTAGTGAGTTCAGGTGCTCAGACCAAGACCGAAAAGTTGAATTCCATCTCTAGATCACACAGAAGGAGATCCTGGCAGGAGGAGAGAATTGGCTCTTGAGAGCTGTCCTCTGACTTCCATGTGCATGCCATGGCATGAGAAATACCACCACCTCTAACAATAAGATCTATTTACAAAACTAATAGGTAACTTAAAATAACAAAATAAAAAATAAACCAAATTCCATTTACCTATATGAATATTCAAATATAAAACACCATCTTTATGTCATTTCTTTTTTTTTACAATTGAAAAGTAACACAGCAGTACAAAAGAAATCCCAACACAAGCCAATTCCCTCTCCCTATATTGTCCGAACAAGCTCCAGACACAGGGGTTTGGTTGAGATGCTTTTCTTTGACAGAAAATATTGTTGCAGCTAGTAAAAGTGGTGCTTTCAATTAATTGGCCACTCTGTTTTTATTCAATGCAAACTGTATATACAAGACTATATGCAGGACTGTTTTTCCCAGGTATGATGGCACATGCCCTTGATTCCAGCACTTGGAAGGCAGAGGCTCTATGAGTCCAAAGACAGATTGGCCTATAGGCAATTCCAGGTTAGCCAAGACTAAACAGTGATATTTTCTCTCATAAAAATATTTTTTGTCTTGAGCTTCTATCACAGAGCAGCATGATTGTGAACTTCATAGTCACGTGTTTAATAAATAATGTATATTATTGAAATAATTTATCAACTATCTTTCCAATGGACCACTTTAAATTGGGTGTTCAGTTTCAGATTAAAATTATACATAAAAGGTTAAGCTACAATTAAGGTTAACTTTAATTCTCTTTTTCTGTTAAACTCATGTCAATACAGATTCTTGGTGGCTTGGTGCAGCCTTCACTCCTCATTAGAGAAGTTCCTTTTATAGTGGATAGACATTAATATAGAGACCCACAGCTAGTCAAAGTTTAGGGAATAAATGATGGTGAAGTTTCAAGCCCCAAAGTCTCTATCTTTGTCACACTGCCTCCCTCTCACGCTCAAGGATGACTGAAGAGGTGGTGCACTGACTGTAAGAGCTAGGGAATGGGGAGGACTGCTGTCAAGCAGCGTCTTCCACAAGTGACAAGGGTGTTACACTCAGGACCTCATGACATCTACAGCTCTGAGACCAGCACATCATCAAGTCAGTCCACAGTCTAGCCCGGAGCAGAGAGATGCACATGAGGGCCCAGGGGAGGGTTATTAGGGGAATGTGAGTTGGGTTGGCTTTCTTCAGAGATATAGTAACTTGCTTGGAAGACTGCCCATGCTCACATAGATGGCTATATACACACACATAAGGACATCTTTAATTGGACCCAAGTGCACATCAAGTGGAAAGGAGGACCCTAAAGGGAAAGAGGTCTTGAAAGACTTGGAAAGGCAAAGGGGAGTGTGCTGAAATAGAAATACATCGAATGCATTTAATAGATAGATATAATTTTTAAAACATAATAGAAAAAGTATTTGGTTTTTGTGCTCGCTTCGGCAGCACATATACTAAAAAGTATTTGTTTTTTTGCAAATTTATTTGAATGATGTAAAATAATTCAAACAGAAAGTCAATAATCTATTAGTTTGAAACCTTTATATTTTTCTGAAATTAGAAAGTTAAACAAACAAAAAAAAACCTTCTTGAGTTGTTATATTGATTTTGAAAGGTAATTGATTCATACTTATTCTAATTAAGACTACATTTACTTAGATTAAAGTGCTCTGGAACTCATTACTTTCATCCACAGGCTGGACCTAATGAAGACTTGTCAACACCCATGGGCTGCATGACAATTTTATGCCACAGAAGTCCCTTACATCAAGCATGTTTATACATGTGACTAAAGAAAATCCCTGACTCAGACGACAAATGCACTATGATCTACCCCCCTTTTTTATTGAGAAATCATGAAAATTATGGAGATTCTTTGCAAGAGCCATGCTTATCCAACTAAGATAATTGGGCCAATTAAAGCATGTCAAAATACATATACAACCGCAGAAGCCCTTCTTGACTAGGAAATTTTATATGCATAGCTATATTATGAAATGACTTATTCATTTCAAATGACTAATCACATTTGCATAAACTGTAAGTTTAAATATAGTTCTCCCCAAAGAACCAATTACTGACATAGCTAATATAACATCCATTAAACTTATTTCTTTAAAATGAGTTCAGTTTTCATCCGTGCTGTCAACGATATAAATATCATACTTTTCCTTGGAATAGTCTTAGATTTAAGCAACAAGTATGTGAAATGATATATTGATTCCCTTTCAACAATTACTCTTAATATCAGTTAATATCTCAATAATAATAAAATAATTTAAAGAAATTATATGTAAATTTTAATACAATGCCTCTATATATGTATTCATTACCTCTCAACTGAAATGTTTCACTTTGGTTGGTTTGTTTGATTGAATATCTGGGGATTTTCAATACTTTCCTTTTAGTAATTAGCACAGTTCCATATATTATGTACAGATGATGCAAGACACTGAATGAGAAAGGTATATTTCCTAAGGTATGTCACTTGTTAGCTCATGGGCTCTGCCTATGAACAGATTATCTGGTGTCTGTCTGCTGCCATACATACGGGTTCTTTAGACTTAGCCACCATTGTTTTATACAGTCCCTATTTCTCCTTGTTCTGGAAGATTCTGAAACTCCACTACGATCCCAATGGCCAACAATAGCCTACTGACATGAGTTCTCATCTATAGGACCTCTCTCACGATTTTTATTGTTTTATTTTTATTTATATATTTTTTGTAGACGACAATTTCTGGTTAACATTAGAAACACCAAAGAGTCATTTTCTAGCAAATTCCACCAAAATGGCCTCCTAGTGACTTACCTGCCTTTTAAGAATATATCCATGTCTCTAGAAGAGGATCAGATCTTAGGTCAGAGTATTGGGCCATTAATATCTCCTTTATGACTTTATTTCATTCTCATAGGTAGCTATAGATTAGACTACCTTGTCATATACATGGTATTTGTGCTTTCTTCTTTTTTTTTTTTTTTGGAAATCTTTAATTCTAATAAAACTTCTCATCCTGAGGATACTGGTCTCCACCTTCTGAGCCAACACACCTACAAAATGTTCACATGAAGTCTAGGGATCTGCACCCTGTCAAGTCTTCATGTTTGCATACATTTTAATGTTCTCTTCCCAAGCCATGTCCTTAGCCTTAGGTTTCTTAATTCTCAACAATGACTCTGATACTCTGATAATTGATTGAGTTAGATTGGATTTTTTACAGTATATTTTTTCTTTTCCCCATTATGATATGTGTTGATTTGTGGTATATATTGGTGGTGAAAACTCAAATGTGTGTGTAGGTACACATCTTAGCACTCCTGCAGACCACAGTAGTACATTGAATCTACTATTGGAGCACTATTTACTGGGAGCCAGCAAGCCTTTTAATTCAGCCCCTCCCACAATTCTGGGATAACTGGTTACAACTACACCCAGATTTTTATGCTGGGAGGCTGAACTCCGGTTCTTATGGTTGTACAGAGAGTCGTCTTACTCTCTGAGCCATCTCCTAAGTTATAGTGAATAACTATTTCTAAACAATAAAATTTCCCTGGTCCAAATGGTTTACTTTCTCTCTTGACCCTTTTGATTTTTCCAAAGCTAACAGAAATGCACAGAGCTGATAAGAGTGTGATTACATTCCATAGCCAATGTCTAGCCAACAGCCATGAGTTAAAAGATCTCAACAATGACTCATAATTGATTGAATTAGATTGGATTTTTAAAAGTATAAATGTTTTCACTCTCCCCATTGTGATGTTTGTTGATTATTTTCCTGCCTTGCATGTGATGGCTGCGCACATGTCAGTACACATGGTTGTCCTAGGCTGAAGTTCAGATCATTCTGCATGGCTCCTCCACCTGCTTCACTACAGCAGCAGTCACAATCAAATGCAGAGCTCATTAATATGGCTACTCTTGCATCCAGCTTGTTCTGAGGATACAGTCTACCTTCTGAGCCAACACACCTACAAAATGTGCACATGAAGTTGAGAAATCTGCACTTTGGTAAGTCTTCATGTTTGCATATATTTTAACTCTCTCTCCCTGAGCAATGTCCTTCATTCTTTATAGAGAACATTAGTATGAAACTTTTGTTTTCACTAAGATTGCTAAATAAAAATCTACTAATAGGAATTAATATGCTCCATAAAATTTATACATTTCTTTAAAGACACAAGAAAATTAAAATGCTATAATTTACATTAAGGACAAGGACATTAAATTTTATTAACATTGCTAATCTTAGACGGCATATATTTAAAACTGTTAATCTCATATAAGTTTTCCTGAAGTAAAACAAAGTAATAATAAGTTAGAGTATTTATATTGTGGTTAAATTAAACAATATAAATTCTTCTATGATATTACTACTTAGTGTATAAAATCTCATCATGGTATTTAAGTGGTATGCTATTTATTCAAGTTCAAAATTATGGAAAATAAAATAGCAAAGAAAAAATGACTATGTTCTGCAGTCCCTTCAAATAATGCTTTATAACCATTCACAGGAAAACTAGACTTCTGGAAAGGAAATGAGAGATTCTCAAATCTTGGAAAAGGGGAAACCACTTTTCATTTTAAATGAACCTTTTGTGTTCCATTAAGACTTAAGGATGGCTGAAGAGGGGGTTTTAGAAACAGCATAGTGTGGTAATCTCATTTCTGAATGGATCATTTCATTGACAGCGATAATGATCATTTATGGAAATGTTTCCCCAGACCAAAAAAGAAACAAGCTATCAATGTGTCTTCTACTAAGTCCACTGCAGGATTACTCCACTTTACATGATATGTAGAGTGTACTCCAGCAGCTCTCCAACCCCTTGGTCAGGGAGTAGGACCTGTACATGAATTCAGAACTTAAACATCATGTTCTGGAAATCAATCTTAAGGAGGCATGCGCATTTCCATGCCCCCTTTTTTACATATATTTTTATTAGGTATTTTCCTCATTTACATTTCCAATGCTATCCCAAGAGTCCCCCATACCCTCCCCCCACTCCCCTACCCACCCACTCCCACTTCTTGGCCCTGGCGTTCCCCTGTACTGGGGCATATAAAGTTTGCGTGTCCAATGGGCCTCTCTTTGCAGTGATGGCCGACTAGGCCATCTTTTGATACATATGCAGCTAGAGTCAAGAGCTCCGGGGTACTGGTTAGTTCATAATGTTGTTCCACCTATAGGGTTGCAGTTCCCTTCCATGCCCCCTTTTTTATGAATGTTGCCTAATGATAAAAAGTATCCATTTTTCATTTCATTTGTTGAGAACCATGTCTATTAGTAGAAACACCACTTCAAGTGACAGATAATTGCACTTCTACTTGGTTATGTGCAAAGTTGTTTTTTGTTTGTTTCTTTGTTTTGTTTTGCTTTTTTTTTTAACTGTAGGAACTTCACATTGTTAATCTTACTAAAATTAAAACAGTACATTTTATAGACTCCAAAAATGTCTGAATAGTCACTGCGGATATTTTCTGGCAGACAGAATGCCACTGATACAGAGCTTGGCCCAGTCATGTACTGCAGAGTATTAGATACATGTTACATTCCAACACAATAAACTCTAGCTAGTTTTTAAAGGAAGTAGCCTAGTTGACTCAACTTGTCTAATATACCTAGCAGAACTTCCAGTTGCTATCCAGAATAGATTCCATACTACTATCCAGAGTTCTATTTCAGAATAGAATCTCCGTAGCTCCTATTTTGCTTCACAGTTCCAGCGCGGGTGTGGGGGCAGGGAGGGTTGGTCTTCTTAAGTGAGTGGGGATATTATACTCAGACTGAAGTCCCAGAGGATTTAGAAAGGAAAATGGCTGACTTCTTCAGATTTTGATTTTTCTTGGAAAAACTCAAAAAAAAAAAAAAAGGAAGACTAATCTGTATTAGTTTTGATAACAGGAAATGCCTCAAAGTATGATCACAAATACCCATGTCTTATCACGGTACTGTTATTTGTCATCTAAGATTTCCAGTTTAGGCATCACTATTCATGTGTATCATAAATTTTACTTCAAGGGGGAGTGTGGTGATACACACCTGGAATCCCAGCATGTGCCTTGCAGAGGCAGGTGGGTTTGAATGCCAGCATGTGCCTAGCAGAGACAGGTGAGTTTGAGGTTAATTTGGTTTCTAGGCCAGCCAAGGCTCCATATTGAGAATGGTCTCAAAACAAACAGCAATGCACATATAGCTAGGTACATAGATAGGTAGACATACAGACAAACAGACAGTAGATAGAGAGACAAACAGATAAATTCTAAAAATGTTCCAAGCAATTATGCAGAGATCTAGGACAGCCAGAGTTATTGTTTCTGACAGTCTTTCAGTCCCAGGGTCTCCCAAGAGCTAGAGCTAGAAAAAAATTGAGGATGAGGTACAACCAAGTCATTGCAGTGTGAGTCTTGAAGTGATAGACTTCTTTCATTCATGGTTCTTAGTGTGGACTGCCTCTGGGTACCACAGATACAGAGGGACTTTAAAAAATTAAGTCCTCGGCTGCTTCAGTCCATTGGTTGGGTGCAAATGACTGTATCTGACTCTATCAGTTCCTTGTTGGGTCTTTCTGAGGGCAGTCATGATAGGTCCCTTTTTGTGAGCATTCCATAGCCTCAGTAATAGTGTCAGGCCTTAGGTAAAGCTGAAAGAAGCTGAGGAAAAGGGTGATTCTGTAGGAGGACCATCAGTCTTAATTAATCTGGATCCACAAGATCTTTCAAACACTGGACCACCAAATAGACAGCATACACTAGCTGATATGAAGCCCCCAACACACATACAGCAGAGGACTTACGGGTCTGTGTCCATTCAGAGATGATGCACCTAACCCTCAAGAAACTGAAGGACCCAGGGAGTTTAGAGATCAGGTGGGGTGGGGGTGGGAGCATTCACGTGGAGATAGGGTGAGGTGGGGAGGAGGTGTGGGATGTGGAGCAGTCAGAGGTTGGATGGGGAGGGGCATGGAATGGAATATGGAGTGTAAAAAATGAATTACTAATAAAATTAAATTTAAAAAAATTAAGTCCTCAGTCAAGTCATCATTTGCAAAGGACACTTATAAATGGATGACAGAATTTGTGAGCAGCTAGCAACCTCTGCCTCAGGTGTAGACAGACAACTGAGAGACTAGAGAAGTCTTGTTTCTCCTATCCTTTATTCTTTGACACTTGCATACATCTCTATAATAAAGCTTAGTTCTTTGCTTAATCCCCCATTACTCATTTACCTTTCTCTTTTTGCTGAAGCTCTAGGCTTTCTTCCCCCTTCTCACTCTCTTTCTCTCTCTGTCTCTGTCTCTGTCTCTGTCTCTCTCTGTCTCTCTCTCTCTCTCTCTCTCTCTCTCTGTATGTATGTGTGGGTTTGTGAGTGTGTGTTCATTTGTACCACCAAGTATGGCTGCCTGCATACTCTTATTATAATAGCAAATTTCCTAGAGTCAGCAATGTCTTCAAATGGGCCTTTAATCCCAGCACTTGAGGAGCAAAGGTAGGCAGATCTGGGAATTTGAGAACACTTTGGACTTCACAGGTCAACTGGGGCTGCATAGTAAACCTCTGTTTCAAGCAAATTTAAGTTATACAAGGAATTCATTGGAATAAAAGAATAGGGAATCCAGCTACTAGGCACTGACAGTGCTATTCATAGTATTAAAAATATTGCATAAACACTATTCATATACCAATGAAACTTAAGGTTCTAGACTTGCACCAGAAAAGAACAAGATATAAAAACTGCTGTCTCAATTACTCTCTTTTAGGCACATCATGCCTGATATTTTAACACTTTAGATAACACTGAGACAGGCTAATTAGGAAACCATCTTTATTCAAGTTAGGAGATATTTGAATTTCTCCACTGATAGGATGAATTAAATATTCAGATCAGTCGTTGGTCTGTATTTATCATTCTGTTTTCCCACACTGGAGTCTAATGTAGTTATTTACAGAGTTAGCAACTGTGTATTATATTGGACTGAAATAATTAAGGCAGAGAACATAAGTAGAATTATAATACATGGTGAATAGTCAAACTAATAAATGTATTATTCAATGGGGAGATGGTTGCAATATAGTCCAGACAGTTCTGATTATCAGCTATATGAGCAAACTTATTGGGATGTTGCATTGTCTATGGAACATCAAATGTTTGGAACATGGGAAGACAGCCCTGATAAGTTGCTTGACCACTAAAGATACTATGCACATCCTGAAATTCTACTATGATACTTCCTTCCAATTCCAAGGGACTAAAATAATGCAGTTTAACGTACTAAATAGCTACTACTTTCCTTGACATGAAAGCCACTGCATTGTATGCTATGGAGCATAAAAGTAGATCTATAAGTTCCATGTATTTAGATCTATAAGTTCCATGTGTTTAGATTAATAGTGTATGCCAAATAATTTCTGAAGGGATATAAAATTGTGTAGCAGTTTTAATGAATCAAAGTTCTCCAAGGGAGTGAAAAAAGACTGGTCTATGAAAAGCCCCTACACGGAAGGTTGTATTTACATTCCATTTTCAGTGATAGAAAACAAGCTCTTGACCAGAAGAGCTTTATAAACAAACATACAGATACGGAAAGGAAAGAGATTTGTGGAGTGAATGCTAAGTTAAAGAAGGAAAACGCTACTGACAGTTATAAAATACAGCCTGGGCTGCTGTGAGGGTGAAAATTGGACACGAAGGCTGTGGCAGTCTCTGGATGGTCTGCATGGGACAGCAGGGCAAGTGGCACTGGATGAAGAGTGTCGCATGTGTCTCCTCACACCGAACTTGCCACCTGATTTCCACAAATCACTTTCTAGTCATGTTATTTCAACTCTTCCTGTTTTTAAATTGATCGTAAGTTTTGCTTCTTTCCTACCCAAAGGCTATTAGAAAGTTGATTTGTTTTTAGGATTTTTCCTTTATAAATAAGAGATGTATATTATTGGCTTTAATTCAGTTGTCTAACTTTTATATAGCAACCTAGTAGAAAATGTTAATTTATTGCCGTTATTGGTTGTTGTGGTGGTGGTGGTGGTTGTGTGTGTGCACACAAACCTTCCCCATCACTTATGTGGAGGCCAGGAGACAACTTTGTGGAGTAGACACTTCCCTTCCATTGTTACATGTGTTCTGGGATTTAAATTGACATTACTATGCTAGCATAGCAAGCCATTTTTCCTGCTGAACTATCTCATCTGCCCAATGGAAACGTTTTTAAATTTACGCTTGTATTCTGGACAATGAGACTTGACAGTGGATTATCAGGAGAAGGATTCTGCAGTCTCCACCATACCATTCTTTCTTTTGGCTCAATTATACAAACACATAGAGACACATCTCCGTGGATAAGCATAAAAACCATAATTTTTAACACCTATTGTATAGTGTGTCACATGGAAAATCTTCAGATAGAATATAGAATTTTTGCTGTCGGGAGAACTAATTATTAATAGCGGCCAGGTATATGTTTAAGTAGAAGGTCCAATAAAAATAATGCTCATGCATATTTAATAATTTAAGTAGCTAGAGAACAGCCAGGGCACAGTAAGTTTTATGAAATATGAGAGGGGAAGATTTACTGGAAAATAATGCTAGATATGTTTCACCCAAAGGAAAAAAAATTTAGCTCTGACAATGAAAACGTCCCCAGTTTATTAAGAACTGATAAACTCTTAATAATCGCACAAGAAAATTGTGATTCTACAATGAAAACTTTCACATTTCCTGAGTCATGGGAAAAGTCCTTGGGAGTTGGTAATGGTAAAATTTGGGAAGTTTCCATTCCTGGACCTCACAAGTGCATAGGATCTCTAATGTTGTAGACAAAATGCTTCCAAATGATTGAACCAAATGCA
The DNA here is from genome assembly GCF_000001635.26 of Mus musculus. Lineage (NCBI taxonomy): Eukaryota > Metazoa > Chordata > Mammalia > Rodentia > Muridae > Mus > Mus musculus. Next base: position 16,254,266 of record NC_000071.6, on the reverse strand, counting down.
CCTAGCACAAAAGGAACAGCACATCCAAGAGGGCTGCATGCACCTAAAAACAAAAGGCATACAGTATAGAGATTTAACAATCCATAAAGGAAAGTATAGCAGAATGAGAGAGATTTTAGAAGTCCAAACAGCTGAAGGGTTTAGCAATATGCACTGGCGTTTTATAGATAGTTATTTCCCCCAGTTTAATTACAAACAACTCCCATTTTTAAAATTAGCATCTACATAGCTGCACTACCTCCATGAACTATGAGGGGAACCCTATAGTTAGTTCAACTGTGGCCAGAACTGTAGCTGAGCAGCTAGCTATTCTGAGCAGCCCTGTGAGTCACAGGGAGTAACTTTAACAAGGCACAGATAAGATTTGTAGTTGTAATGTTAGAGAAACACAGGACTATTTTAAGTCTTCCAAACAGTATACAATGCACTTCACACATGTTTACCATACATATTCCACACCACACATCACAGCTGAGGGTAATACATGGCAAAGTAATGCACAGAATTCAGAATATAAAACCTGGGCTTAGCTGTATGTCAAGCTATTCCTTCTTTCCCACTTCTATACTTCAAACGCTATTGTTCAGAACTTAACCCATCATTTTGCTCTCCAAATAAACATACCACTGACACTATTTTTAATAAAAACTGCAACATCCCAACTTCTGCTCAAATTAAAATCTATGGCTACCTGAAACATTTAGGTGAGTCACTAACATTTTTTCTTAACTCTTTGATGTCTCTATCTTTTGTATTCAAGAAGTCTCCTTTTAATTATTATTTGGTCTGTTGTTCGGGTCTTTATATTTTCACATTTTGTCATTTCCTAGCAATGCAATCTGAGGATGATCCCATAGACCTCCTCTGTCTAGTAACACTCACAGCAAACCAATACCCAGACAATCTATACTGTTATGTCTCCACATTAATCATTGTGCCCTTCAAGGCCTCCTATGCAGCCACTGGCAGTCACTGACTTACTACAACTCCTGTCCTGGAACAGTCTATTAGACTCACCCATGCACACAATATGTCTTCATCGTGTGTTCTTATGTGATCCTGTTTTTTTCCTCCAGAAAGCCTTTACCCATTTTTATTTTTATTTTTTGAATTGAATTGATTTTTAATCTATAGTTCATAAGGCTCTCTGATGATGTTAGTCCTAATTACTTCTTTTCTCAGCTTTCATAGGAAATCTATTACTGCCGTCAGTTTAATTTATTTGCTGCTTAATCACTTAATGATCTGCACCGTGATCTACATGTGGAGATGCGTGGCTTCTGATGTATTAATTAGATTAGATTTCAGTGAGGTAGAAACAATTTGCCACAAGCACAGATGCGCACAGTGGGCAGCCAGGAGAGGCCCTTCACCTGCAGCATCCCTGTGTCCTTCCTTAGCATAGTCCTGGCCTTTTAGATGATAACATGGCCATGGACAAGAAGACTGTGACCATGAGGACACTAAATTATGTTCAGTGTCATACAAGTAGAAATGCTTAATATTGTTTCTGAGTTCTCCAAAAAAAAGAGCAGCTACATTGTTCTGTATATTTAGATAAGCTCATGTTAGCATTGACTGGCCTTTAGGGAGAAGGCACCCTCATGAGACAGGTGAGGCAGACAGTGAAGACTCCTCTGTTATCGTTACTCATCAGCTACCACCATGTATTAACATTTGAGATGTGGCACAAACTTCCCTAATATTGAAATGAAATGTCTGCATGTTTTTTAATTGGCAGCCCAAATAATTCCAATGGACACACATTGCATTTTAATTATAATTGTGAAAATGTAGTAATCTTATTTAAAATGAGTTTAATAGTGACAAATAGATGTTAAATATACTCATAGCTAAACCATGTGTTCATTCATAAAGCACTATGTAAGATAGATAAATAGAGAGATAGACAGATAGATAAATAGATAGAAGATACATACATACATACATACATACATACATACATACATACATACACAGATATATAGATAGATACATAGATAGGTAGGTACATAGAACCCATCACTGAAAATAATGGGCCATCAGCAGCAGCACCTTTGGAAATTACAGACTAGTTGAAGTTCTAATATTACTCCATTTCTAGAAATCTATCAAATGACCCTTCAGCAGCAACACTAAAGACAAAATTCTTCAAGGGTTGTTATATTCCATTTGAGGTGTAAAGTGTTCTCAAGTTATTTTTCAAAATGTAACTGAAAATTTATGAGAAACTAACTATTGATATGGGAAATAAGGGAGTAGCAGGCCATGGACTCAGTACCCAGGATCTGCTACAGTTCATTCCAGCAACAACTCAGCACTCACACCAAGCAAATGTGCCTTAGGAGTTTAACATTCAAGCAGAGACACTCTGCCATTTTTTTTAATCTTTTCTCTTTGAAATGAACAAACAGGCAGGGTGGACAAAGTGTTCAGTGAGGCAGGTAGTAAATGTCATATGAGATAGATTCTACTTTTTTCTGTTTTTTTTTCCTTTGTACAGAAAGTAATTATCTAAAAAGGATAAGTGCTCTCTACTTTGACATTTCAATGAGACATTTATTCCTAATTATAATCTCAATTTACTGCTGTAATTGTTACAATTCCAGGAGACTTAAGTAGGTGAAACAAATAGTTTGTCCCAACAATTATTTTTAAATTGAGGAGGTGGCAGAGGACAGAATCAGGCTGACTGAATGGCTCACTGGCTACCTAATCTAGTGCAGTCTAAAGTGTAAGCTGAAAGTTTCTCAACAGAATCTGTCTCAAAAAACAAGGCAGACTAGAGACTGAGGAGGCAATCTGATGCTGACTTCAGTCTTCTAGACAAGCATGCACAGGGAACTGCATTTGCACGCATATGCTTACACTACACATAAACATACCATGAAGTAGCAACGTCTCTGTTTTGATTCATCAGTTTTTTTTTTCCATTTTTATTAGGTATTTAGCTCATTTACATTTCCAATGCTATACCAAAAGTCCCCCATACCCACCCACCCCCAATCCCCTACCCACCCACTCCCCCTTTTTGGCCCTGGCGTTCCCCTGTACTGGGGCATATAAAGTTTGCGTGTCAAATGGGCCTCTCTTTCCAGTGGTGGCCGACTAGGCCATCTTTTGATACATATGCAGCTAGAGTCAAGAGCTCCCGGGTACTGGTTAGTTCATAATGTTTTTCCGCCTATAGAGTTGCAGATCCCTTTAGCTCCTTGGCTACTTTCTCTAGCTCCTCCATTGGGAGCCCTGTGATCCATCCATTAGCTGACTGTGAGCATCCACTTCTGTGTTTGCTGGGCCCCGGCATAGTCTCATAAGAGACAGCTACATCTGGGTCCTTTCGATAAAATCTTGCTAGTGTATGCAATGGTGTCAGCGTTTGGATGCTGATTATGGGGTGGATCCCTGGATATGGAATTCTCTACATGGACCATCCTTTCATCTCAGCTCCAAACTTTGTCTCTGTAACTCCTTCCAAGGGTGTTTTGTTCCCATTTCTAAGGAGGGGCATAGTGTCCACGCTTCAGTCTTCATTCTTCTTGAATTTCATGTGTTTAGGAAATTGTATCTTATATCTTGGGTATCCTAGGTTTTGGGCTAATATCCACTTATCAGTGAGTACATATTGTGTGAGTTCCTTTGTGAATGTGTTACCGATTCATCAGTTTTGATTCATCAGTAATTGCAACTTAAAGGTAAAGATAAATGTCTCTTTCTTAGTGTGGTAATAGAAGTATAGTCTATTGACACATTTATAACAACTTAGTTCATCTTGATGACCCTATTTCACCTTTTTGTTGAGAAATCTGGTGCTATTATATTGTTAACATCATAAAGACCAATCCAGCATTGAAATCACTAGAAAAGAAATTGCATATAATGTAGGCACTCCATGTAGACCATTTAAGAATCTTTCCAATGGGTCTCTTAATTCATCAGGGCAGTCTTCTGTAGAGCCAGTTTGTCTGCCAAACCCTACTTAAAAATGATGTTTTATGTTTGGGCTAAGGCTGGATTCCATAGCTAGTGTTCCGAGAGGATCACCAGGATTGGACTAAATTAAGAGGCCCATGTTCCTATGAAGGTTCAATAGATACCCCAGTGTAGGGGAATTGAGGGTGGGGAGGCAGGAGTGGGTGGAAGATCAACTTCATTGAAGCGGGAGGGGGGGGATCGAATAGGGGGTTTCCAGGAGAGGGGAAAACGGGAAATGGGATAATATTTGAAGTATAAATAAAGAAAATATCCAATAAAAATGTAAAGGTCTTTGCCAAGGTATTATGAAAAAATGTCAACACACTTGAAAATGCCTGATTAGTATGAAAAATAAGGAACAGACGAATGGATACAGAAAATTGGTACATTTACACAATGGAGTACTACTCGGCTATTAAAAAGAATGAATTTATGAAATTCTTAGGTAAATGGAAGGAACTAGACAATATCATCCTGAGTGAGGTAACCCAATCACAATAGAATACACATGGTATGTGCTCACTGATAGGTGGATATTAGTCCAGAAGCTCGGAATACTTAAGATACAATCACAAATCACATCAAACTCAAGAAGAGAGAAAACCAAATGTGGATACTTCAATCCTTCTTAGAAGGGGGAACAAAATTCCCATGAAAGGAGTTACAGAGACAAAGTGTGGAGCAGAGACTGAAGGAATGACCATCCAGAGACTGCCCCACCTGGGGATCCATCCCATAAACAACCACCAAAACCAGACACTATTGCAGACGCCAACAAAAGCTTGCTGACAGGAGCCTGATATAGCTGTCTTCTGAGAGGCTCTGTCAGTGCCTGACAAATTCAGAGGTGGGTGCTTGCAGCCAGCCATTGGACTAAGCACAGGGTCCTCAATGAAGGAGCTAGAGAAAGTACCCTAAGGAGCTCCTATGGTTTGCAGTCCCATAGGAGGAACAACAATATGAACTAACCAGTACCCCCAGAGCTCCCAGGGACTAAACCATCACCCAAAGTGTACACATGGTGGTACTCATGGCTCCAGCTGAATAGGTAGCAGAGGATGGCCTAGTCGGCCATCAGTGGGAGGAGAGGCCTTTGGTCCTGTGAAGGCTCTAAGCCCCAGTGTAGGGGAATGCTAGAGCCAGGAAGTGGGAGTGGGTGGGTTGGGGAGCAGGGTGCGGGGAGGGTAAGGGGGGGTTTCAGATAAGAAACCAGGAACGGGGATAACATTTGAAATGTAAAAAAAAAAAAAAGAATATATCTAAGTAAAAAAATCTAAAAAGAAAATATATGGATATTGATTAATAATTATTTTGAATAGTTAAAAATAAATATAAACACTTAAGAAAAGAAAATGTTAATCTTGTAATAATGAATAGCTATGGGAAGCATTTGTCTTTCTCTGCATCATTCCTGTCTCTCTGGTCTTGGTCCTTTGCTTTCTTAAAAATATTCTAATTTTCAATCATTGACTCCTGTCATCCATTTCCTCAACTGTTCATTTGTGAGAATTTAAATGAGGTAAATAGATTTATAAGATTTAAAATGTGCATGGTGTTATTAAAGATAATTTATTTGTGGGTTATTAGAAGGGATGTTAAGTATTTGGTTACCATATTTTTAAAATTGTATTTGACAACGTTTTGTAAGATTTGTTTAAAGGTTACCATATCAGGATTTTTCTGGACATATATGCTGTTGCTTTTTATCTTTACAGTTTAGTCTCTTTATACAAAATAGTAAGCATTTAAGACATAGCATGGGTTTTAGAAGTGTTTTATTATACTTTATAAAATTTCTCCATGGAGGAAAACACACTATTATTGTAACTTGATGCTAATCCTGACACATGAGATATTTTTGGGAATCCTTTCTAGCATTTTAAACTCGCCCTTTGCCAGTCTATCAGATGTCTGAAAAAAAGTAATTATCACTGTTTCCAATCTTCCATGTGCAATCACACAGAGGTTATAAAGACCTCACCTACCTGTGCTACCTGAACACTTAAATTTGTTTCTATTACCACACATAGCAAGGGGAAATTGAAATTTTATTTCACTTAATTTCCCCTGATGTTTCACCACGACAAATTCAGTTGTTAAGCACACTTAGTAAACCTAAATAGAAAAACAAAACAACAAATCGAAAACACAAACTCTGAGGTTCTATTGTGTTTACTGAAAGGTAGGTTATCTTTTCAGTCCTTTGAGAGAAAGGATCTGTGTTGCATTTGTAAAAATGTGGTACAGGTAACTGTGGAAAACATACGACATTGGTCAATGTTAATCCCTAAGTCCTTCCAAAGGGGCTCAATGATTAATTTTGTTTTGTGTTGTAAATAGTGTTTGTTTCTTCTTATAGTCCTTTATAGAAATAAAGAGCATTACAAAAATATTTATTTAAATTATTAAACATATCTATGTACACTGAGTATATCTCATAACTATCATTACCTAAGAATTGTTTGCAACCTGTTAGAACAAAAGAAAACTCTGTTATTTCCTAGACCTCTCATTTTAATCAATGCACATACCTTGGTTAAAGGAAAACTACTGGAACTTTTGAAACCTAAACTTCAACTGTAGACTTGATTCTCTTTTTTTTTTCATTAATTTATTTTTTACACTCCATATTCCATCCCCACTGCCCCCATCCACCCTCCGACTGCTCCACATCCTGCCCCTCCTTACTTGATTTTTGAGAGAAACCATTCAAAGCATTTCTAAAAGTCTATCTATTACTGCAATGGTTGTACACCTGGACCTGAATCATAATTTTTCTTTTTCAGGCTTTCTGTATAACTCCTCTCTCAGATTAATGCCAAGTATCTTAGATCATGATAGCACTGACTGGGTTCCCAGTACCATTTCTCATTACTTCTTAGGTACCTCACTTTAAAGTAATTATGATCAAGTTAGTGCAATGCTACAGTCTTTTCCATAATAAAATTTTATTGATCTTTGGCATTTTCAAACATGTATAATATATATTTGACAGGATCCTAACCATCCTGCCCCTCCCCCACCCCAGCAAACCCATTAATCTTTTTCCCCAACGTTGTTTCCTCTTTTATCTATCTACCTATCTATGAATCTATCTATCTATCTATCTATCTATCTATCTATATCTATCTATCTATCATTTAAATATGTATTGCTTTTTTTCCTTTATAGTTCAGTCTCCTTATACATAATATTTAACATTTAAAATGTAGTATGAATTTTAGAAGTGCTTTGTTATACTTTATAAAATTTCTGTATGGAGGAAATTGCACTATTGTAACTTAATGCTAATCTTGTTAAATAGTTATTATTTAACCTATTGGGTCAAATTGGTGCAGCACATGTATACTGGGATATGTGAGACATGCACTGGAGAATTTAGCTGTGCCGACATGACCAGTAAACCTTCTACAGCATCAACGTCTTCCTACAACACAAAGGATTATTAACAGAAATGACTGATTCTGATATGGCAGCTTTCACCAAACAGTTACCTGGATAATATCGGGCCAGGCCAGTGGCGCTGCCAAACACTTGCCACAGCAGTGTAGGGTCTTCGTCTCGATTTCTTTTGAATACTTCATCTAAGGCACTTGTCCAGTTGAGTTCGTTTAACACTATGGTTGCTAAGAAAAACAAGAAAAAATTTAAAAAAATTATTGAAAGTTATAATACTTTTTCTAAAGTTATGTTACTTGTTATTATCTGTAATAAAATACTATAATTTACTGGAAATTCAAAAGAACTAGGTTTTAAATTTTGTATGATGGCAATGTGATTAACATTTTAGAATGATAATTGTGATTTCTTGTGTATTGCAGAATCTTCCACAATATCTCACTGCCGGGATCCAGCCTCGACACAGGATGAGAGATCTCAACTGGAAGCAGGGGTATCTGGAAGGCGCATAATAAATACACACACACTACTTTTTGGGTACAAGCTGACCGGCAGTTTTTCAAGGCTTAAAGTTTCTCTTTCTTCTCTCTCATTCTCTGCTCTCTTTCTCTCTCGCTCATTGGCTCACAGCTTGAGGCTGCACACTCTGCATTCTCTTGTGCTCTCTGCTTTTCTCCTGTGTGCTTTTCTTTTCTTGAACTTTCATGCTCACACACACCTCTGTGCATCTCTCTCTCTCTCTCTCTCTCTCTCTCTCTCTCTCTCTCTCTCTCTCTCATACACACACACTTCACACACATATCACATACACACCACATGTACTCTTCTTTCACTCACACACTCTTCATACATGCCTCACATTCTCTCTCTACCCATCACATTCTCTCCTCACTCACTCTTCACATTCTCTCCTCACTCACTCTTCACATGCTCTTCTCATGCTCACTTGTCTTTCTCTTACCCCAGTCTTTTACTGATACTCCAAAAGCAAGTTTAAAAAAAAGGCATCCCATAATCATCTAGTTGCACAGAATTCACTAGAGCAGAAGGAGAAAGGATAAGAAAGTGGATATAATAGAATAATTATGCACTCCAAGGCCAACTGAAAAGCAGTCACACACAAATGAAATCTATACAGCTATTGTCTAAGGCTAAAGTTAGGAAAACTGGGAACAACTGTTTTTTACAAAGAGCTGCTGTGAGCTATGGAGATGTCTCCATCCTGCCCTACTGCAGGTAGTCCCTGTCATTGTATGCTGTCCCTGTCCCCAGCATCTCAGACCTGCGCTAACTACTAGGTATTAATGCAATGCCAGAAGCTGTGACAAGAAAAAAGTGACTTCAGACTTTGTTAAACAATTCTTTGCTATAAAATTACACCCAGGCACAAAGTACCAAGAGCTCCCTAGACATATAAAGAGAAGAATGTTGATTTATATCTCTTGTTGTTCTCAGAGGAAGTCTACAATAGAGCTTAAACAGAGCAACACCCAAATACTACTGATTCTTTGTGGTATATTCATATAATTTACCCTGGTACAAGATTTATAAAACAAAACAAAAAACAAAAATATGATTATCATTGATCAGCTGTGCTTACACAATATCAAAAACATACATAGTTTGTTAGTTTGAGAAATGTGGTAATATCAATGTTAGAAACTTGGAACTAGTCAGTCGATGTTTCATAAATACCATTCAAAGCAATAATTTCTATTTTTCCTCTTCATTTAGGTAGATTGCAGATATGATCAACTAGATAGCAGATACGATCCATGTTATTAACTTTGATACCAAATTATAACAATTTATGGATCAAGGAAGGTGCTCCAAAGACATGTCATTCACTAATTTTCCAAAATAAAAATTCTAGCTAGAACATGATTAAAATAGTATTTAAATAATGTGCTGCCATGATCATTACATCCTAAGTTTAGCATAGTTGAAGTTTCATTGGGAGCCTGGCAACACGCCAGCACCTGCCTGGCACATTCAAGGACCTTGTCTTGATTTTCAACAGTGTAGAAACTATGTTTGTTAATGCATACTTATAGACCGAGAATTTTGGAGGAGGATATGAAAAGATCAGGAGTTCAAATTCCTCCTTGGCCTATTATATAAGAGCCTATTAAGAAAAAAGAGAAAAGAAAGAAAGGTGGAAAGAATACAATTTTCCCTTGCATAAAGAGGTGTAGAGAATTTCTGAGTTTCCTGTGTCTCTATCAAAAACATTTGCCAGCAGATGAGAAGAAGAGGCTGGGGTCAATACATATATGAGAATCACTACATAAGCCTAAACTGGAAGACACATCTTAATTACATGTGTTCTCAAGATTAAAGTGATTTTAATTGCTGCAGGCCCTTAGCTCATTTGAGCATGCACATTTATAGCAATGAAACTTCCTTTAATCACTGAGGTAGCTATGCACCACCAGTTTTAATATTCTGTGCCATCGATTCGTTCACCTCAAAGTATTTTATAATTTCTATAAATCTTTACTTCTCTTCATTTCTATAAGTACAGGATATACCAAATGCAATCATGATTAAACTATGTACAGGTCTTACGAAGCTAAGATGAAAAAGAGCATTTGCATTTTCTTGGGCTCGTTTTCTACTGTTTGTTTGTTTTGTTATGTTCTGACGTATTTGATTTTGTTTTATCTTATTATATTTTCTAATTATCTTAGATACATGATTGTTTTCTAAGGAGAGAGAATTTAGGGGTGGATCCAGATGGGAGCTGAGGTGGGGAAGAACTGAGAGGATTAAGGGAGGGGGAATATAATAAAAATATATTGTATGAAAATCTATTATCTAAAAAACCTATTTTCAATGAAAGAACCACAAATATAAAAGGCATGTGGACCTGTAAAAATAAAGGGAAGTTACATAGCATGTTTGTTTATTCTTCAAATTTCTCTTTTGTTTTCTTTTCTAAAGAATACAACAAGCACAAAGGAATTATAAAAACACTCTGGGACCAGCATCCTGATGCACCTCTTATTATAATGAGATTTTCATCTTTATGTATGTGATTACTTTCAGAACGATCAGTGTGTGTGTGTGTGTGTGTGTGTGTGTGTGTCTGTGTGTGTGTGAATATTCATGAGCTGGGTCAGATCCATAGTGCATCTGAGATGGTGAAGAATTCATATTCCAAAGCATGATGCCACGAACACCAATTGGCCAGTTATGTGGAAATTTATATTCACATAGATAACCTTAACTGATACCATTCATGAATATTTAAGAAAATATACAAATCTTCACAGAGAGGGACAGTGTATTTTTCTTTGAACACTCGTGAGTTTTATAGTAATATTGTACTGAATAAATCATATTTAGGACCCAGAACCACTTCATTAATATCCAATCTATCCTATCTTTTCAATTTCCTTGAGTCTATTTCACAACAAGTAATAAATAACAGATAATTACTTTTAATAATGTTTCACCTGTTTGCTAGGCTGCTCTTTTCACTTAATTTTATTAGATATCTTGACAACTAGGATATAATAGGGCAGGGCAGACTGTAAAGTTTGCTACCATTCATTGAGCAAAATAGCTAAGCTCTGACATATTGCTGTCCTTATGAAAATGTTTTAAAATTCTCAGTTGATACACTTAAAACTTTTTTCTAGATGAGACATTACAGATTCTAGGGGCTTTAAGCAATGTATGAATCTACAAATGAGCAAAGTATGTAAATTACATGCACAGACAAGGAACATGAAATGATTACTCAAAGTTTACTCAGAATGAAAGAAATGGTAACATATACCCATCACATTTGCAAGACCTAAGCTAGATATCCAATATATATCAGGGTGTCAAGATACAGTGTATATAAGAACTTCCGAACACCATCATTATTCTGTTAATGACTTTCCAGTCTTTACTTGAATGTCTAATGTCAAAAGTCAAAACACAAAGGTTAGCCTTGGAAGTGCAAATCCAATAGTCCACCTCTTGGGAGACAGTTTGACAGTAGTGGTGCACTGTACACAGTCTGTCAATGCAATCTCATTCGTAGAGACGGAACCAGAGAGAGAACTGGACCACATTCCTTTCATTTCCTCAGCTGCACCAGTATGAAACAAAATCCTGAGAAATTCAGATTAATTGCAACGTTCCAAGTTTTATTTTTCTCAAATTATGTTGAAAATACCTCAAATATAAAAATGCACAGATAAAGCTTCAAAGCAAAGCAAAGAGCAAACATGCATGTGGCTTTAGAACCTTGGTTCCTCAGTTATGTTTTCCCTAAAGCACATAATGGAGTATCTTTGATTAGTAGGTTTTATTTAATAAGCAGAAATTAACAGATTTTCTTTTGCAATCAATAAAAATAGCACATCAGTTATTCCTGTGCACAATGTTTGTCCCCCTGTATAGTGTCCCCATTCTCAGATTAGAGGATGCTGAGCTAACTGGGGAGTCGGCAGGTAGAATCTCAAAGAAGGAAATGACAGACAAGATGACATCACATTACCCATCACAAAGCACCACGGGAACCTTAAGAACAGCCCCGCTCTCCACCTGCTTTAAAGCCATTCCTTCCACCTTCATTTCATGTACACACAATCAACACATCTTAATCTGCAAATCTTTCTTTCCCTCTCCCAATTGGAAAAGCTCAGTGAGGAAGATGTTGCTAAAGTAACAATTTTGGTTACAACTGGGTAAAGAGATGGGTGTGTTAGAAATGTTTGATGTTTCTGTATGGAAATGCTTTTATGTTGAATGCTTTTGGCGCTATTTCTTTCCTCTAGTCTGGTGGCTATTGCTCATTTCTATTCTCTTGACACAATAATTCTTAAAAGGTATAAATTATATGTTTTATGATATAAAAACAAGGAAATCCACAATCTTTAGAAAATTATTCATCTTCAGGAATTATTTCTTCAGATAGTTAAATATAAAATTCATTTAGATACTGACATTATACTGAAAATTATTCATAGAACTGAGACTTCCTAACTAATGTTCAAGGGGTTACTGAAAAAAACTTTTCAATTGTAAACATTTACTATACAGACTTCAAAATGCAATTGATCATACATGTCATGATTTTTATTTCAGTATTAAGACATGAAAATTAAATGTTTTTAACTGAAGAGATGCCAATACAATTGCATAGCTAAACATTGTCTCATAATCAGTGGATAAATTATATTTTCAAAAAAGCTCAAATACATAAAAACTTAATTTTGTTTTTAACTTATGTATGTAGATGTGCATGTGCGGATGTGGGTGAGGTGGGATATGAGCGTGAATGAGGCACTCTCAGTGTGGGTGAGGTGGGTTATAAGGTGAGTGAGGCACTCTCAGTGTGGGTGAGGTGGGTGATGAGCGTGAATGAGGCACTCTCAGTGTGGGTGAGGTGGGATATGAACGTGAATGAGGTACTCTCAGTGTGGGTGAAGTGGGTTATGAGGTGAGTGAGGCACTCTCAGTGTGGGTGAGGTGGGTTATGAGGTGAGTGAGGCACTCTCAGTGTGGGTGAGGTGGGTGATGAGCGGGAATGAGGCACTCTCAGTGTGGGTGAGGTGGGATATGAACATGAATGAGGTACTCTCACTGTGGGTGAGGTGGGATATGAGCGTGAATGAGGCACTCTCAGTGTGGATGAGGTGGGTGATGAGCGTGAATGAGGCACTCTCAGTGTGGGTGAGGTGGGTTATGAGTGTGAGTGAGGCATTCTCAGTGTGGGTGAGGTGGGTTATGAGGTGAGTGAGGCACTCTCAGTGTGGGTGAGGTGGGTGATGAGGTGAGTGAGGCACTCTCAGTGTGGGTGAGGTGGGTTATGAGGTGAGTGAGGCACTCTCAGAGCTGGACGACACCGGATACCCTTGAACAGAAGCTGCAGGTAGTTCCTAACTGTGAGAAGAGAATGCTGGGACCTGAATCCGTTTCTTCCTCAGAAGCAGTCCTGCCATTTTTCCAGCTATCCCAAAAAGTTAAAAAAAAAAAATCTTTTACGACTACCAACATAACTTCTATAAATTACAAAATTATTGATTATATTTTAACAGATTTTTCTCTGATTTCCTTACTATTATTTTTAATTATGCTGTACTTTGTAGTATCAACCACATGCCATATACTACTTTTAGATTGGCCCTACCTTTCCTCTGAATCTTAAAATAATACCATTTTACATTCATACAAACTTCAGATTCCTCCTCTTTGTGGAGAACAGGAATACAGTTAGCTCTGATATTCTGATAAGGTTCACATATGGGTATGTTTGTCTATTAGAAAGTTATGCTTGGTACAAATTAAGCCCTTTATAGATCTGAAAGGCCCAGCCTTCTCAGAGCACTGACTATGTGGGCATCAGCCTTGACTTTGGAGCCTCTTCTGAATAACATGACAGGAATTCACTGATAATTGATTCACAGTGCCAAGCATCTATCCCCATTCTTTGTGCACTTGGTTTCTCAAAAGTATGGCCTTGGCCTTCAGTAATTCTCTTGTTAAGAGTATTTTATTGTTCAGTGTGGCTTCTCAAGGGAAGAAAGAAAAATCCAATTTGTATTGGCACAAAAGCAACTCCTGCCATTGCTGTTAATTCTTCCAGAAGCGCATGACCCTTCTGAGCTACATCTTGTCGTGACACAGAAAGCACGATCATTGATGAGCTCGGAATTTAATTATCTTCTGAAAACTTTAAGCAGTAAAATGAAGAATTATTGTTCCTTTTTAAGTTTAATCAAGGTTTCATTAAATTTGAATATGTTCTGTTGATTTATTCAAAACTCAAGGTCTCACCATACATTAAAATCCTTTAAAAATGTGAACATTATAAATACTATCAACTATAGTTTATTATTTTCAGAGTTCTATCATTACTTCAAAAGTGTGCATGTGTATGTGTGTGTGTGTATGTGTAGTGAGATAATTTGATATGTATATACATTACAAAATAATTACTATGGTCAAGCTAATTAACTTATCCATTAATTCAGCAGAAATACTAGTTTGTGTTTATTATAAAGAATTTTCTTATCCATCTTCTCAGAAAATTACAAATAAACAATAAAACCTCTTTTATATTCATGCTACACATTGCATTTCTGGAAAATGTTTCATGTTAAGTAACAAATTGTATACATTTGTGCCTAAATATGTATGCTATCAAAGTGAAACATATGATAAACTTAAAATATTTTATATTTTTAGTAAGCTATATATTAGATATATACCTGTTGAAGTTACATAAAGGATTAGATTTCATTTTTTATGCAGCTAAATAGTAAGCAAATAGCTGACCACTGTGTTTACTATAGTGTTTGCATTTACTATTAATACTGTTTGTTTAATATGCTTTGCATTTAATAACAATTTACCTTTTGTTCACAAATTTATCATAACAAATAAGCAGCCTTTGTTAGGCTCTTACTAAATGTCAACTGACATTAACTATTTTACTCTGCATGACTATATTTTAGAATAACATTTTGAGTGGGAGAGGGCATTGGTGTTCTCTCTCTTGTTAGAGAAGGAAGTAGGCTTGAGAAAAGTTATACAAAATTCCTCTTGACAACTACAGAGACCATACTCAAAGGAGTGCATTTCAGCTCCAACATACCTACTATCTATCAGAAATTTATCTCTAACAGTTCATTTTATAGTGAGCTCTGATTACTTAGAACCTGAATAGAAAAACTGCCTGTTCCTTGGCTACACAATGATATCAACTGAAGAGACGTTCCTTTCAGGAAAATGTGACATATCTGGAGACAATGTTTATGTCATGACTAAGGCAAGAGTAGGGGAACAGGAAACAGCCTGCAATGCAGACTGGAACCAGCAACAAAGCACTACCCAGACAGTGTCAATAGTGCTCAAGTTGAAAAGTCTTGATAAAATGCACACAACTAAAAAAAAGCTGAACTCTTAATGATTGGTGTCAATAAAAGGCCTCAGGAAATGCAACTTGGTGCATTTTAAAGATATTATTCCATGATGTTAAATATGTCAGGATTTCATGCTACATTTTGGTATCTTCTGGTTAAGAAAATTGTACTTTAGTTCCAGATATTCTAAAATAGCATTGACTCTCTAGCAAAAATCATTCAAATAGGATTTCAAAGTTGGTCTGGCACTACTGTCACCCCTCCATGACTCTCAATTTTGATCAGACACAGACTATTGGAAAATTTCAGGGGGTTATGGTTGTCATTGATATTGTATTGCACTCTAACTGTAAGCAAGTTACAAGCCTGAATTGATAGTGTTTGCCTTGATAGCAAGTGTCCATTTCCTAGCCTAGGAAATAAAGGGGTCATTTGTGGTGCCTTTAACTTCAGTTGATCCAGATGTCACTAATTTTATTCATGGATACTAATCTGTACGAAGAAGAAAAAAAATTTAATAAGAAAAAACATCACTGATCCAATTAAGAGCAGGGAGAAAAAGAATCCACTTTAAGGACCAGAGAGTGTGCATAAATATTAAAAGAAATGAATCTATTCAGTGGATTTGGTTAATGGAATCTTATCTAATCCCAATGTAAATGAAAGATTAATAAAGCCCAGGGAGATGGGTGGAACAAATGTAATCTCTATAATCATGTCTCAGGCACGAGATCCCCCTCCTACTGAGGGCAGAACAGAAGGCACCAAGGACCCTGATGGGGAGATAAGCCCTATGCCTACAGTTAATTTGGTACAAATATTAAAAGGCTCTTGTCCCTGTCAAGTCTCTAACCCCCGGGGTACTGAGCTTTCTGGACTCGCTTCCCATGTCCTTCCTTCCGCAGAGATTGCGCACCTGGCCACTGGCCAGAGCACAGCTGTTCTGCTTTAATGAAAGCTGCAAGCAGGGAGGGGGCACATAGGAGAGGCTCAGAGAAAATCCACTTGATTATCTGACACAATAAGAATAAAGCAAGGGAAATTGAAGACATTAGGATCTAATATCATGTCTATTAATTGAAGGATTTCATAGCTCTTTAAATAAAATGAAAATTGTGAGGTTTGTGGGCAGGCTGTAGGGATTTTGTATAACACACCTAAGAAAAGTAGAGAAGGTAAAAATAGGGCTTTATTCTATTCCTTCTAATACTGTGAGTTTTTCTCTTCCTCATATGAAAACCACATATCTTACTAGTAACTTTGGTTTTGGAAAATCTCAATCATGTGCCCCTTAGGACATTATTTAACCTCTGCATCGCCCACGCCTCTTTTAAGGAAGCTGGGTGGCCTACACCGTTGGTCTGGCAGACCAGGGAGCTTAGGAATGGACTCACTACTGGGGATTAGACAGATTTCCTTCAGATGTCTTGCATAGACCAGACTTCATTTACACATGTCAGAGTAATTAATGCTATTGTTTGTTTTATTTTCCCTCCAACCAAACCACATTAATGTACAGGCACCAGCATGCACCTATACTCCATAGGAAGTCCCATTCCTTCCACTTTTCTTACATTAAAGTACTCTTATAATAAAAATTATTGGGATCTGAGAGATAGAACATGTTCATTTATATTGTGAAAATGCCGTCTAATTTACAAATATACATTGTAAACTTTAGAGTCAGCACTTGAAAAAGACAATAGCTCCTCCCAACAGTACTAATAAAACTTTTGAGCACTGGTAAGGAAAAAGGAAATACATTTGTTAGATCTCATGTTCTATAAATTCGAATATTCTAGATTGCTTGCTAAATTTGGTGCAAATGAAAGTAGCTAAACACAATTTATAGATATTTTAATATAAACCTTAAAAATAAAAGAAAAAAATCTGTGAGTTAAAAAAATGCAAAAATCCAAAGAGAATACAAATGAAGTTGGAAGTAAAACAGAAATGAATATGCAATTGAGACCCAAAGTAAAGGGCTCCAAATGGAGGTGGGTTTTTTTTTTTTTTCATATATATGCTCACATTTTTCGTTAGTGATGCTTTTTTCTTGGAATAAGTGAGACTTTTAAAATGAGCATGCTAGGGTATGTAGTACAACAAAAGACCATTCTCACATCACACACTGCCCACCCACACTTAGAATGTGCTTCTTCTGTTAGATGCAGCCATTGGCTCTTGCAGCACCCTTCAGTTGGCAAACCAGCTTTCTCCACGTGCACTGAGGGGGTTACTACAAGCTGCCATGTGGCGCAGCTTCAAAAAATCATGTGCACAGATAGGCCGGGTCCCTTAGCAGCTGCACAATAAATGATCAATTGCCTTTCTTACTCTAGGTTATAGTTAACACACCACAATTCATGAGTTTCTTATCATGGATCCTGTGAAGGACATACAGGTCTTACCACACTATGTTCAGTGTTACCACCACGCTAAACTGAATGTGTATATTCATTTATTTTAAGAAACCATTTACTGTATTTGGGGAAGAGATGATTTTCAGACAAACAAAATGTTCCTGGTGATCTTGAATTCACATTGATCGTTTCTTCCTTAATTGTAGCACTGACATGTGACATTTGGGTAAAATGAATGAAATTATGTTACTTTTCACATACATCATAGAAACAACACACACACACACACACACACACACACACACACACACAAACACAAACATACAAACAATCTTTGTACAAGATACTATTAAGGCCAAAAAGAAACCCTGGCTGAAAAACACAGGCCCATTAGAAATGGAAAATCTCTTGCTGTTGGTCTGTGACTGCCCAAGTGCATAAGGAATGTAGTGTAAATCTGGATTGCTGAATTCAAAGAAGGATCAAAAGTATTGAAGCTGACTAATGAGGTATGGTTGAAGGAGGATAACAAGGCTCTTGGGACACGGGTGATATTGCCAATACTGCTTGAGACTTGAGGGCTTATGTCAACCAGTTGAGGAACAATGAAACTGCCTAGTGATTTTAAGATGGAAAGCAAGAAAACCTGACACATGGTACATGTAAATTGGATGCAGTTGCAGATGGCGCTTTTGGTTTCAACACCACAGACTGCTGATCAGTGGGACAGAGAAAAACAGGCTTGAACTGCAGATTACTACATATAGATTCATATCACATACAGGTATGGATAGATTAAAATGGCAATTGAGAACAACATGAAGTTGACATGCTTGGGATATCACTAGTTATACAGGGTATAGACAATTGTCCACAGATGTATGAATGCATGCAATCACAAATTTCATGTTTCCCACCTGCACACGAAGGCACGGATATCCATATAGAAAAAACAAAAGCATCGCCTTTCAGAATGCTAGCAACACAGGAAGCATGGCTTGCTCTGATTTCAACCTATTCTCCAGAGAGTAGCATAGCAAATGCTGAGTCCTAGTTGCTGCATTGTTTACTAGAGGCCCAAATCGTGCAGAAATGTTTCTACCCTAATAAGTCACATTTTGCTTCCTCAATCCAAATTAATGATTCTATAAAACCTTAAATTTATTAGAAAGTTTAAAAAAAAAACCACAAATCTCAGCTCAGCAGGCACATGTTTAAGACAGATAAGCGATTCAACAACCTGGGCTGAAGAAGTACTCATCGCATTCTTAACTGCCTTGAAATATTTTACCTGAAAAATAGAGGACAGTAAACAACCAGCTTACAGCATTTCAAGTTCGAGTGCCCATTCCTTTTATTCCTTCTCTGACTGCAGTTTCTAGCTTTAAATAGTCTCCCGGACTGCACTTTCTGCTTATTTTCCTCTATTCTTCCTAAAGCTGCCACGGTGTTCTACTTGGGCAGTGACCTCCCTAATTCCAGGTCTCCAGTTGTTCTCCGTGAGAGCAGGTGTTTATAATTGGATTGCATGCCAGCTCCCAGCGTGCTGTTTCACAGTAAGCACTAGCCATTCTCTGCAGAATGCTGACGGACTCTCCCTCCAATGTCGCTGTATCTAATGTTAAGTTGGTCTGGACAGACTTCCCTCCACTACTAACTGTGCAAAGCCTCCCTTCCATCAGAGCTAGGTTCAGCATCAGCTTCTTCAGAGTCTTTCAACTCTGCCCATTCTTCCTATCTCTTTATAGGAGAGTATGTATTCAGTGCTCACCTGCCAATAGCACTTGCATTAATATTCTTCTCACAGTGCATAATCCCTGGTTATTTGAATGCCTACTATTGTAGTATCTTGTTAGTGCATATGCTATGTGCTAATTTTTCCCATTCTCGAAAATAGAGTAGATGAAGCAAAATATGACAGAGCTATGTTACCTGCAGTTATACAACCTAGAGAAAAGCTACACAAGCAGAAATTCTTCCAGACTTCCAGGAAGAGGATGAAGGGAACGTTATGCTACCCAGAGTTGCTATGAAAACTAAAATGAATCCCTGTGCTTTATTCATAAGAGAGATTAGTATCCAGTAATAGGTAACATGACTAGGCTTTCAATGCAGATAGCTGGTGAATGGAAGGGTAGGGAAATAAATGGATTTTAACTTATACATTCAGTCATATTTTCAAATGAGGCAATTTTCTATGAAGCATAAAGTCCAGCTCTGTTTTCATCTATTACTGTGCCATATCATAACGTGAGTAAATAGAAGATGTATGTAATTTAATTTTATCTTTCTCATCCCAGCAATTAATGTGCAGTGAATACCAGCTAAATTCACAGGATTTAGTCCCTTGATTCCAATTCTTAATTTCACCGCAATCTATGAGGCGTATTAGGCAGTGTAAAGGCAGGGGCTTTGAAGGTGGCTTGTAGGAAAGGACTTTGAATTACTACACATGTCTAAGAAGCTTTCTGCTGATTATTTCCCAATCTCTGTTCATTCCCCACTCATCTGGGTTTCATCTAACAAATATATTGGCTCAACCAATGTTTACTGAGCTCTCATCTCATGTCTGGGACTCCTCTACACTCCTGAGTAGCAGTAAATGAGGAAATACTCTCCATCTGCCGGTTGCAATATCTGTCAGAACACCTCACTTTGCCGCCACACCAAAATCTTCCACAGGCAACAGAAAGGCAGGTGAGAGTGACAGTTCCATGATACTTTGTTGCCAGGAAGAGACACTGGAGGATTTGGCAATGTCCTCCTGCTCTACAAAGCCCATCAACACAACAGGCCCTCTACTATTCAAATGGAGAACACTTGCAACAAGGAAAAAAACTCCTGGCTACTATTTAAAGATGCTATATAAATGAATTGACTACTTAACGTCATTCTTCAAGCTGGCATTAAAAAGACAAAGGAGAAATCTAACAAAAAAATTATTGAAAAACCCATCAGAACCATTGGCAAAGTGAGAATGTCACCAATTTTAAGTGATTTTTACTGAAACAGGAATAACAGTCTAAGTCCAACATTTGGTCGTTTAGAAAATAGCCATTATAACCCATTGTTTACCTTCTTTTGATCTGGACTTTCCCTCCCAAACTGCACTGATCTTTACCCTAATTCTGTATTCTCCCGTTTTTCCTTTGTATGCCTACTGCACACTTGTCCTTCTGTGCCTGACTTAATTTACTTACTGTGTCCTCCATTTACAAGTGTCTTGTCACAAATTGCATGATTTTGTCATTTTACATCTAAGTAATATTCATTTATGTATGTTTATTTATACTTCAACTTAATAAATTAATCTACTATAGAGTATTGTATTAATAGGTACATGTTTCGCTCTATGTTTCAAGATGACTACAGAAGACTTTGACAGTTCCCAACATATAGAAATGCAAACATTTGAGGAGATAGAACCACACATTGCCCCGATTTTATTATAAAGTGTTGAACCTTAGCTTTGAATTAAACCACTAGAGCACACGAAACAGACATCACATCATTCAAAAGAAATAAAGCTTATTCTCCTTTAAGACATTTTAATAACTGTACCTTTAAGACATTTTAATGATACTAGCTGAATTTCCAATATCCAATTTCAAGTAAATTGTGACCCCTTGTTTTCAATTATTCTGACTTTAATGGAGACAATGCAACATATGTCAGTAATATCAATGAAAATTCACTGTGGGTCATAGCCAGCTGACAACACATTGTTATCAGAAGCTAAATAAATGGTTTGAGGGACAAGCAGAGCTCACAATAGACTTCCTTCAAGACATTCTGCAAGGTGGGAAGATGGCTGGCCTAGATGGCTAACCTCCTGGGCCCCTTATACTGGGTTCCAATACAACAAAACAAAACAAAACAAAACAAAACAAAACAAAACAAAAAAACCAAACAAACATAAGGCTTTAGAATTATTCAAAAGAGAAGAATGGAAGGAGATTGTGCAATGACAGCAATGAGATTAAATATATACTACTCTGGATAATCCAGATATGCTGAATTAAAAAAAAATATTCTGAGAATCAGAATTAGATATGCCAAAAAAGAAAGCAATCATATATTTTCCTCAAACTTCATTCAGGAGTCAGTGTGGAATAAGAGTGAGATTGGGTTTCAAACTAACAAATTATGAATCGAAAAAGCAAAATGGAAATCTCACTCATGAAGCGCTAACACTGGTGTGTGTTCACAAGGCTGAACTAGACCTGCTGAGGAGAAATAAAATAACCTGTGGGCCAGGACCACAAAGGCCAGGAAACAACAGGAGGCTGGCTTGCTGAAATGAGCACCCTGCTGGTTCTAATGACAACAGTATTAAAAATGGTGTATATGGGATTGATAATCATACATTCCGTTTTGAATAAAATAGGAGGTGACTGTGAGATGTCCATGCAAGTGTTGTTCAAAAGAAAAGGAGAGTAATGAGTGGAATTTGGCCAAGGAGTCAGTATGTGAGTGCAGAGTTAACACAGTCTCTGTAGGGTCAGAGTTGATGCTCTCTCTTTGAACTAGGGATGGGAACCAACCCAGCATCTTTGAGCCCATAAATACTTGAGGAATCAAAAAGCAAGCAATTTACAGTATAGTTGCTAAAAGGAAGCACCTGGACCCAAGTCTCCTACGTGACACTCCTTATAGAAAAGAACTGGTGAGGAAGATGCTTGAGTCTTTATTGTTTGCATTTAAGAAAAACAACAAATGTGGCTTTCAAATATGGCTCTTTTATCTCACTAAAATAAATATGCTGATTATGAATTCTTACAAGCCCTGGCCTATCAGATAGAACTAATACAAATAAGATAACGAAACCCAATAAAACTTCATAATCTTTTAATATGTTTTACAATGCTTGCCTTTTCCATAATAGCTATTGTCTTAAATCGATTAGCCAGGAATATAGTCTAGCTCTGACTAACGCCGCCTCTGCCTGTGCAGCATCGCACCTCTAAACTTACAGCTTATTCAAGAGACTGAGGCTCAGTGATTGCACTGTGTGGGAGGCCATAACAAGTTCTACCACAGACGCCGTGCACGGATTACTAAAATATCAGAAACCAACTCTGTCCCAGGAACATCATTTAGTGGTTATCACCGGAAAATCCTTAGCACCTCTGACCCTCAGCACTGGCTAACTCTGCATCTAAGGTTCTGATCATACAAATGTCACTGTCATTCACAAGAAGGCAGGAATGATGGGACTTAATTAGAAATATTTCAGATTCTCATTCCTAGAGAGACAACCACTTGACTTTAAAATTTAATACCTGAGAGTATATTTCATAAAATAGAAATTAAGTCCATGTTAAATAAGAAATCCAATTTAATATTAAGCAAATAGTCATCTTCTGCTATAAACCTTGATGACATATTGAAATTAATCTTACTATTCTCCATATATATATACATATATATGCCTTCTTATTAATCCTATTCATGTTTTTAATAGAAACCTTATGACCATTGCCAGTTATGAATTCTGTACTAACATGCTGGAAGCCTGAATTTTTCCTATTGTATGTCATTTTCTTTGTTTTTTTCCAAATACATAAAAGTAAATCTTTTATATGTCTGCCTTAATCATCTGAAATCTTTATATCTCACTACTTTCCCTTTCTCTACAAGTAAATATTTCTAAAGGTAAACATGTAACAATATATTTGGTTAAAATCAAAAGCACGAACACTTTTCTCATAGTTTAATATGCTGGGTTTTTTTGCTTGTTTTTAAAATTGAATGCTCTCAAATAAGTAAGTATACCCCATTTTGACTAGTTTATCTAAATGGATATGTACCAATTGTGTTCATAGGCACTAATGTAATTAACAGGAAGTACTTAATTATTCTAGCCTTGTCGGCACTGTCCAGACCTCACCGGGGTCTGTGTATGAGGGCAGAAACACAGGCTTTGTTATACTTTCTAAACATTTCTAAGAAGTTGACCACACTGTTTCTTCCTAATGTTGGGAAATGAAAGCCCCTTGCATCCATGCTCTGAATCACAAGAGCATGGAAACTATCCCTTATCAATTAATCTTGTTAGACATTTTATAGGAAGTTTTATTTTAACTTTAAATCAAACCCTATAATCAAAAATTATTGGCTACAATTGATCTCTTATGAGAGGTAATACATGTTTCATTTGTGTTCTCAATAATTAGGGAGCATTTTGAAGTGGTCATTATAATGAGCACAGCCCTCAAGTGGATCTGGTACATGCCTCCACATAATTTCCTTCTTTTCCAAGTTCAAAAAATGTTGAAATTCTGTCAAAATTAAAATATCATTAGAAGGAGGACTAAAAATGATATAAACACAGTATTCATTTATGACATTCTCAAAGAAAGTTTAAAAATTAAATTAAAAAACATATAAATCATTAAAGTATAACTTTGGTCTGGATGAATCTTTTTTAATATTAGATTTGAACAAATTGTTTCATTTAATATGGAATGAGTTTTACACAAAAATACCCATATCTGTGTGTACATATGTGTCTTCATGGGAATTAAAATGATGATGAAGTTAATTAAGGCCACTCCTTTTATTTAGTTTTGAGCCAATCTTTTTAATTGTCATTTATTGAATCCTAAACCTTATGAGTTCTTCTGGAAAATGCTTTAATATAATTTTTCTAAGTAGAGATTATAACTATAATTTTTAAATTTATAAATAACGGTGAAACTATGATTTTGTGTTCGAAGAGTTTTAAAAGAAATGACGTCCCAGACAGCAGGGGTGCAAGGGCAGCTCCTAGGGCCAAGTGAGGATGGCATTAGCTGAAACATCCAACATTTGGCTAATTGGGGAAACAAGCTGAGGAGAGTACCTACAGGAGATAGGCATGACCCCCAATTGAGGGATGGGGCCACTCACCCATCTCAAAATTTTTAACCCAGAATTGTTCCTATCTAAAGGAAATGCAGGGGGGTGGGGGGAAATGGAGCAGAGACTGAAGGAAAGGCCATCCCGAGACTGCCCCACTTTGGGATCCGTCCCATGCACAGTCTCCAGACTCTGACACTACTGTTGATGCCAAGATGTGCTTACAGACAGGAGCCTGCCACAGCTGTCCTCTGAGAGGCTCTGCCAGAACCTGAATAAGACAAATACACATACTCACAGCCAACCATGGCGCTGAGCCCAAAAACCCCAATAGAAGAGTTAGGGGAAGGAATGAAGGAGCTGAAGGGAATGACAACCCCATAGGAAGAACAACAGAATCAACTAACCAGACTTTTCAGAGTTCCCAGAGACCAACCACCAACCAAAAAGCATATATGGGACAGTCTATGGCCTCCACAGCATACATAGCAGAGGACTGCTTTGTCTGTCCTCAGTGGGAAGTGATGCACTTGGTCATGTGGAGGCTTGATGCCCCAGAGAAGAGAGATGGTAGAGGGTTAAGGTAGGGGTGGGTGGGTGGTTTGGGGAAGCACCCTCTTAGATGCAAGGGGATGGGGGTGTGGTGGGTAATTCTGGAAGGGGGATGGAAAAGGGGGACAACATTTGAAATGTAAATAAATAATTAATAAGAAAGGAAGTGAAAATATTTGAGAATATCTTACACTAAACTCCAGCACTCATTATTTATTACAAATAAAAATTGATGTAAATAAATGTGAAGAGCCAACACAGTATTATTGAATATATCTCTTTCTAAGGAATGGGGAAAAGATGAAAGTTGTATCAATCTCAATCATGTGACTAGCAGAAGTTAAAGACAGACTAATGTGATTTAGAACCGAGTTCCCAGTTCCCCTGCACCAAACCAAGAGGAATCAGTGCTTCCAAGGCACTTCCTAAAGGCTCGGGCAAGGTGCTGGGCTGATTGCCTGGGGAAGGTGTTCTGCAGGCACACAGCTGAAAGAGTGACATCTATCTTCTTCAAGATTACCCATAAATTAACAAACAATTTCCATGAAAATGTACTTAGCAGAAGATATTCTCAAAAGACGGATACATAAATAAAAATGTCCATTTTCTAAAATAAAACTTCTAATCAATTAAAAAAGAAAACATTGTCTTGCTAAGCTGGAAATCAGCAATTTCTACAACAGTTCAATTTGTTCCAGAGATGAGTTTTCTTTTTTAAATTTGCATTAACCACTCATTCTTTATTATAAGACGTAATGAGAAACGCTTCAGTTAAGATAATTATGGCAATGCAGAGATTACTACAAAGGTACTATATTATGACACATGGATCCTACAGTGCAACAATGTCTATGTATGTGGGCAGTTACATAGATTTTTTTCCTCCCAACCTACTTATGCAAGCTGAATTCAAATGTCTTAATTTAGATTTGGCCTCTGCCTTAGTGATTACAGAGCACATGTTAGTTCTATTAAATTTTGTCACAAATTAATAGCACTGCAATTTAGTCAGTGAGACTAGCCATTAACACCACATACTGGGGGCCATAAATTATTTAGAGTTTTATAAAATGAGCTAATAAATTAGATATATTACTTAAGCAAGTAAGATTTATATAATTCTGTAATATTTTCATCTGACTGTCAAATGAAAGTGAGAAAGACATAAGTTTAAAACTGTTGGTGTTTTCATTCAATTATCTATAATCTAACTCCCCTCACCCCAAGAAAGTGAGAGTCTTGGCTTGTTTTTTCTATACTGCCACATGCATAATGTCCAGATAAAAGAGAAAGAAGGAATATTCAGCATAAAGGTAGTAGTGACATTTATTTTATAGCTCTAGGGAAATCTTCACAATGGATTTAAGTCTTAAAAGTTAGCCTTAACATTTATTTCTTAGACAAGGCTTTCATAAGAGAATTCTGCATTTCTGTTTTCTTTTGTTTATTTTTATTAACTTTCATTTTTGGCATGGCCATGGCTGCTCATAGACCTTGAATAGAGTTGAAAGGCTTGTACTTTAACTATTCTTACTATCCCTTCCATCAGCTTTCAAATGCTGGGAATACAGATGTGAAACATCACGTCTACCTCTGAATTTTTCACACTTTAAACATTTATTGAGAAATTTGGAAGGCAAAGTAATTTGAATTGGATTAATAAGGAATTTTATGAATAATAGGATACAAATATAATAAAGATGAGTAGATGAATATTGATGCTTCAAGATAGAAACATCAGAACATGTTTTATGTTTGTTTGTATGTCGATATATTTATGTACATGCTTTAAATATTAAATAATCAAAATCAGATCATATTTGAGACTCTCAATAGAGTTTATTATATTTTAATTTTTATATTGATTTGCCCATTCTTGTGATAGTTAAACATAATTGCAGCCAATTAGTACTTAATCTACCATCTATCTATTTATCTACCTACCTATCGACCATTTATCATCTATCTACCTAAGTATCTTCTATTTATAGTATGTCTTAGAATATATGAAAGTGGGGCTAACTTTACAAAAGTTGTGGTAGAAGTGGATTCTCTATATCAGTAAATATTAAAACTGACCTGAGCAAAATTAAAGCATATAGATGGTATCCTAGTAAATCATTACATAACACTGCCTTAAAGTTTAGCATTCAGTTTTATCATCTGGATAATTGAAGGATGCTTAGACTTCTCAAAAAATTTTCAGAAACACTTATGTGGAATTATGTCTTAAATTGTAATAAAAAAAATTCTGCCTTTTAGAGAATTAACTTCTCAAATAGCTTGGTTTCAATCATAAATAACTGAATTATACACTAATATTTGATACAATACGTACTTTTCTCCAAGAATAGATATCAAGGAGGAAAAGTAATTCTATTATTATTAAATTATAATTTTTATTATTTGAGATTATAATTACACCATTTCTCTTTCCCTTTCCTCCCTTCAAACACTGCCAGTACCCCTCCTTGTTTCCTGTTTTATTTATTTTTGTTATGTTCATGTATATAAATGAAATGTATAATATATATCCTAAGTATATAAATAAAACATGTTATTTATATGTACAGACATATATGCTTTATATATGTAGTACATACACATGTGTATATATCTTAACTACACAAAGAAATTATAAGGTTAAAATACTAGAAAATTAAAATACATGTGAAGTTATTGATTAAATGCATTCACACACAGAACTGTGAATGAAACAATGCATATGAACACATGTTTCTAATTTGAGGATAAAAAATATTCAATGCTAGGTAACAGCTGTGAAATGATCAATTTTATCCATTTATCTGTTTATTAAAAAGAATATTAAGCATATAATCTGAAAATGCAATCAGTTTTCTGGTTATTTATTTCCTCTTGTGTACTTAATTCTTTTGTTTTTAGTTTTACAAGGAGCTGATGATTATGGAGATGAGGAAATAAATTACCATGGGGTGAAAATATTATTCTTCAGGTCAATAAGGAACAGAGATTTACAAAATGTGAAGATTAGGGGGGTGAATATAAGGAATGCCATCCACATTAAAGAATCAACTCCTTAAAATCTAAAGACTTGCACCATCCATCGTTTCATGTAACACTTCTGAGGACTTTTGCCTAGCACTGACGATTGAGGTTTCATGAAACTGGTGATAAAAAAGAAGGAGTGAGAGCAACTGATTCTCATGGCCAGGAAACAGAACATTGAGGAATTTCTTATGTCATTTTCCATATACTTGTAAAAACAATTATTTTGAATGCTTTTTATTTATAAAACTGCAACAAAATTAGAAGAGTCTGGTATCAACACGAATACTCCACAACTTCTGCAGTATGCTTCCAACCCCATATAGTACTATACAGTAAGCTGACAATGGTACATGACTGTGCATGACGGATTGAAAACACTTCTGAAATCCATCTGACCCTTTGTAAAGCTTATTCTTTCATGCTTTTGAAATACAGTCTTTTTATTGTAAGACAAAGGGATCTTGAAATTCATAACTCACTTAAAGATCTTTCTCCATTTAGTTGGATTTTTGAAACATTTTAAATGCATTTTTATCTCTACAGAGACCTCAGTTAAGATTTTACCCATGAAGCAAAATGACAGATGATTTTAAAAATCCTCGTCTCAGATTCCAGCCGGCTATTTTCTCTCCAATTGTCAATCCTTTTTTAATTTGCTGTGAACAGTACTGTCAATCTGTTGTGGGAGCTATTTTAATTTAAGATTTCATTATCTCCCTTCTCCAACCTCTGAATGGCCTGTCACTTGTTCTACCCATCATCAAAGCTAGCTGATGATACATCTGATTCCAGCTTCTAATTTATTGAGACACTGAATTGCACACATATAATTTTTCCTTTCTTCCCTCTGTGGGTTCCTTTTTAGAAATGAAGAAACACAAAATTTCATCTGTACTCTCTGCTAGTCAGTAAGAAAATTGTAGCATTAACCAGACATCTTACAAATCTTTGAATATTCATTTAAAAAATTTAGAAACGATTTTCTCGACTATACTAAGCTTCATAAATGATATGCAATACAAACGGAAGAAATTTAGAAACCATATTATTTACTGAGTTCTAGCAGACAATTATCATGGGAAGCCTTGGTTCTGAGCGGTGCTTATAAAAGGGCAGGTGGGAATCCTCTGGTGAAATGTAGTATAGGAGGTACTGGCACTTAGGCAATCTATGTGTGTGTCGTTAACCTCAACAACAACAATGACAACAACAAGAAAACAATACAAAATTAGAATATGAAAATGGTTTTAATAACAAAATTAGTTACATATGTTGATGCAGACTCTTGAATTGAACTAAGTATTCTCGACTCACTCAATTTTTTTCCAGTTATGACAACTAAGGGCAGGACCTACAGCACCAGTGGCAAACACTGAGCTACTCCTTAGCTTATGTGCTGACTATGAGGTATGCTGAAAATGTCTTAAATATTGGCCAAATAGAAATAATATGAGATAAAGCTCAGGATAAAATGCAAAAGGGGCACAATAAGACATTAATTCTAATCATGCCATGATTTGGTCTGGTATCTTACACCTACCTTCCATAAAGTCCCCAAGGTAAGTAAGAGGGGTAGATCTGAAACTCTGTCAGAGAAATGGAGGCATGTGGCACAGATCAGAGAAGCTGAAATTTTGTTCAGTGGAACTACTGAAAACAAGACCCCACCACTCACCAAATACCTAAGATCTCTCCCCATGAGGAAGTATCAGCCTAAATACCTTTAAGACCCAACATCACTCAGTCGCTAAGACATCGGGTCAGGTAACTCCATCCTTCAGCAACCTCCATTCCCTCATGTTCCTACCTCTGGTCCTTTTGCACTGTAGACTTTCAGCAGCTATTATCTAGGGAAGGGAAGCTTTCAATGTCTGTGCAAATAGGGGGAAAAATGACATGTTCTCTTTTTAACATTTACATAACTGCTCACAACTGTGTATAACTCTGGTTTTAGTGAATCCAATAGCCTCTTCTGGCCTTCACATGCACCCAGCATACATGTACTACACATACATACAGACAGACAAAACTCAGCAATTAACATAAAATAAAAACAAATAAATATTTGAAGAACGAACAAACAAACAAATACCCTTAAATTGTTTTGCATACTCAACTAAGTAGATGAATTGCTTCACAAATTCAAACATCACAAGATAATTCTAAAGTATAACCTGTTTGTTTTTTTTTAACATGGACAGGATAATATATCTGCATAAATAACAAAATAGCAATATCCCAGAATGACTCATTGAACACAGGATGCTGTGTTCATAATAGAAAGAGAAGCCATCATGGTATTATGATATTAGTTTTTCTCTTCTGAAAAAAAGTTGGTAACTGAATAAATTTATCTCGGTCATGTATCCATTAAACAATGTATAGATTTTCCCTATACGATGTGTTAATTTATTCAGAACATGGATGTTCCCCTCCAAATTTTTCTTTCCAACAAAAAATATGAGCTTGTTTATCTATTAAGTTTGTGAACATAAACACATTTCAAGAATTCAATCATATCAAGGTGAAATCTGGAAATTGAGATTCGGAATTAAGTTTAGTGAAGTGGTGCAAGCTACTCTCGGCCGCATAGGAAGCTGGCATAAAGGTCGACTGAATGCAGGAGGCCCGTGCCAGCCTCCTCGGCAACAATGTGAGATTTCTATCTCAAACCAAAGCAGCAGCAGGAGCAGCAACAAACAATAATAATAATAATAATAATAAAAAACAGCAAAACAATACAAAACAGAAAAAAATCAATCCTGAATTAAATGCAAAGAATAATCTAATAAATATCTATTGAGCGTCCAAGTAGTTCTAAAGCATATGCCACAAGGATGGAGGACAAACAGTTCTGAGCCATCTCCACAGGGATAGTGGAGAACCCGTTCTAAAACATGTGCTGCAGGAATGGCATAAAAATAGTTCTAAACATATACAGCCGGGGCTGAACAGAACAACCAAGATGAACTTTCATTCCTCGTGTTACATTTACTCTCTTGGGGGTGGGTGGGTATGGGGGACTTTTGGTATAGCATTGGAAATGTAAATGAGCTAAATACCTAATAAAAAATGGGAAAAAAAGATTTTCAGCCTATAGCAAGTGTTCTGTCCAAGAAAATTGAATTTGTTCTGCCTCAGATGCCATAACGAATATCACAACTTGATGGCTTAGACAACAGGTATCTATTTTCGCACAGTTCTGAGGATTAGTGGGTGTAAGGGCGAAATGTTTGCCCATAGTGTTTCAGGTAGGGGAATGTACTTCTTGGCTTCCTGATGGCCATCAACCCAAGATGACATGTGCATCTGTTTATGCAAATAAAGTTAAGGAAAGAAGAAAGGAGGAAGAAGGGGGAAGAAAGGGAAGATTGGAGATCTAGAGAAAGAGAGAGAGATGATCTGTTATCCCCTTCTTACAAAGGCACCAAACCTTTCAGAGGATCATACAATTCTTATGCTATTTTCCCCAAAATAACTTCTCCAAAAAAGTCACACAGCCGGTTACACCGAAAACACCAACATTTTGGTGAAGAAACAGTTTAGCCCAATGGAATTTGAAAAATCTTTAAAACAACTGGTAATATGAATTGGCCTATAATTGTGTAACTCGAAATAAATTACAAGATTGGCCTCCATGTGATTAGAATAACACCGTGCTTTAGTCATTTGCATATCAGAAAATGAGCGCAATGGCACTATCTGTGAACTTGCATATATTACAAAAACATCAATAGGGAAAGATAATAAAAGTAAGTACCAGCTCTATCTCAGAAGTAGAATTGCTTCTTTTGTGTCAGTTATTAAATATGGTCAAATTATCACAGCCCCAAATCTATGTTTGAACCTCAGGCTTGTCCTCCATGTCCTTTTATGATGCTCCTACAATTTCCCTGCTCTGTTGCTAATGAGGAGCAATACTAATTATTGAGCTAATCCTTTCATTACAATAGATGATCACTTTGCCACAGGAAGAATTGTTCTTTCATGAGCGCCCTTTTCCTAGCACTTAATCAGATTTCTGTTTAGATGATTCAGAATCAAGCCTTTCTCATTTAAATTCCATTTTTAAGAGATGAAAGCATAGCCACTTTGCTAATATTAGAGCCGTTGAAACATCTTACTGACAGTTCTTTAACAACACACATCTTTTAGTCACTTGGCATGAAACTGCTGTATCATAACACGATCCACCATGTATAACTGATGCTTTCTGACAGCAAACTCTTCGCTGAAATGAATAGATCAGTCATTTTGATCTGTCAGTAAAACCACTATTAATATGGTATTTTTATTTAAATTCACATTTATGATAAATATTAACTTAGAGTATTATTGCTTTGAAAAATGTAGCAGGAAGGAAGTGGTGTGGATTTTTCTAACAGGGTACTGAATGCTTTAAGAAATCTGATCTTTGCAGGTGCTCTCAATGCAGCTAATGGAAACCAGGTTTCATGCCTATAAGAAATTTAAACAAGAATGTCACCAGGTAGCAAAACGTAGACCAACTCTCTGAAAACTTGATTCAATTGCTAATCTACTTAAATATATTTTCTTAAAATTATTTGTCACAAAATACTTTTGGTAAAGTTTAGAGAAACATGATAGTATTTTTAATTATTAAAAAAATGACCTTCTTTACTCACCTTATTTTATGATTTGTACAGTAAGAGGACAAGCTCAAACTTCCATTTTAGAGTATTGTATTTATTACCAAGGGAATAAGGATGAGGCAGAGAGAATGTCACTTCTCTTGGAGGTGAAGAAGCTGAACATGAATTTGTATCTAACTCTTTCAAACAATCTTCTTGGTCACGTAGCAGTTAAAATTGATGCAAAAAAAAAGGGGCTTATTTCACCTTTGTATCTGTATCTGAGTTACACATGACATTCCGAATGCCAGCATTTTAGGGGGTTGAACTATTTTTTGTATATTTGTATTTTAGATTAAATTTCTCAGTATAAATATTCTCTGAATAGTAAAACAGTTTTAAGGTCTAATTTACTACATAACATATTTGAGGAATCAGTGAACTTCTTTTTCATTGCATATTTTATTTATTTACATTTCGAATGTTATCCCCTTTCCTGGTTTCCCCTCTACAAACCCTCTAACTCATCTCCCTCTCCCCCTGCTTCTATGAGGGTGTTCCTCCACCCACCCTCCAATCCACTCCTGCCTCCCTGCCCAGGCATTACCCTGCACTGGGACATCTAGCCTTCACAGGACCAAGGGCCTCTCCATCCATTGATGTCTGACAAGACCATCCTCTGCTACATATGCAGCTGTAGCTATGGGTCCCTCCATGTGTACTCTTTGGTTGGTGGTTTGGTCCCTGGGAGTTCTGGGGGTCTAGTTGGTTGATAATTTTGTTCTTCCTATGGGCATGCAAACCCCTTCAGCTCCTTCAATCCTTCCTCTAACTCCCCTATTACGGTCCCTGTGCTCAGTCCAATGGTGAGCTGTGAGCATCCACTTCTGTATTTGCCAGGCTCTGGCAGAGCCTCTCAGGAAACAGCTATATCAGGCTCCTGTCATCATGCACTTCATGGCATCCGAAGTATTGTCTGCATTTGTTGTCTATATATGGTATGAATCCCCAGCTTAGAGCAGATCAGTAATAGAAAATTAACAGAAACATTCATTTCCTTCAGAAATGAATTTGTGTGGTTTGCTCAGATTCCAAAACAATCTAACATTAAGCAGTTTCTGTACTGTGGATTCATTCTTGTCTCCATTTTACATTGTATGGTTATTTATTTATTGCTAATATACAGAAAATAGACAAATATGTGGACATCAGATTTACACACAATAAGCTTACCAAACATCTAAATTCCTCAGTGATTTTAGTTTAATCCATCTGTAATTATAGACACAGTTGTATCTTTTTCCACTAGTGGTACCAATCTAGCTATACTGCAAGTTTTCTTGAATTGTTTAACACTTCCACAATGACTGTATATGAAATCCAGGAAAACTGATAACCTTGCTTTAGCATTTCAAGTGAACGTCGC
The DNA here is from genome assembly GCF_000001635.26 of Mus musculus. Taxonomy (NCBI): domain Eukaryota; kingdom Metazoa; phylum Chordata; class Mammalia; order Rodentia; family Muridae; genus Mus; species Mus musculus. Next base: position 16,220,224 of record NC_000071.6, on the reverse strand, counting down.
CTGTTTATCTTTCTATTTTTCCCCTTTCAGGTAATTCAGTGTATTTTGTTTTCTTGAAACTGACAGTGACATATGTCAATGTATTCTTATCTTTTTCATCATTATGATACACACAAAAATTGTGTTATTTTTCTCAGAAGGCATTCTAGAAATTAATCAACATGAAGCATTGTTTTTTGGTAAAATGGATTTTTTCCAAGGTATAGTTTGATTTTAGACCTCCCACTGTACCAACATTCATGAAATTTATGATAAACCATCTCTTTTCGTATTTTATAGTACTCTGTAAATTTTCCAATATTGCTGTGTCATTTTACTGTGTGTAATATTTAGCCTTGTGTGTCCTACCTGCAACATGATTCTCTTCTAACAGTCTTATGAAGGCTTCTGTATTCTAAGAACTTGTGAATTTAATGCTAAGTTACATCATAATTCATTTTGTTATTTAGAATTTTAAATTTTCTCAGAAGTAGCAAATATATGTCTTTATCATTTTCAGTGCTCAAGATTCACACAGCCTGGTTTATCTGAGCTTGACAATGAATTTGAATGCTAATGTTCAATCTTATAAAATAATATCTACTTGTTGAGATAAGAAACCAAGTTGCTCTTGATAAATGTAAATTAATAATGAGTGAAGTTAACAATCTACTTATCTATCTATCTATCTATCTATCTATCTATCTATCTATCTATCTATCTATCTCTACCTCTCTATCATCTATTCTGAAATAGGAATTTACTAGATTTCCAGGACTGGTCTGGAACTCAAAAAGTTCAAATGGCTTTTTAAATCTACAACTCCTTAGTAGCTGAGAGTACAATATTTGCTAACAACTTAGCTCAATACTCAATGGTGTACATTCTTTTGAGCCAAATCATTTGCTATACCTTACAAAAGAGTACAAGTTACTTTCTATAGAAGACCGAGAAGGTATCTGTATAGTGTGCAGTTAGTATAGTACACTGTACCTCAAGACAGCTAGCTACAGCCTTTAACTCAAGGTAAATTCAAATAAAGATAAGTTCTATCAAAGTGTTTATAATTATTAGTAGTCTAAAACTTCAAAACAAAATACAATTTCTTAAAATATTTATGTCTCAACAACACTAAGTTCTTTATAACAAAACTATGGTCAAATTTTCCTATTCCTAAAATTGAAACAATAATCACCTTACTTAAACTCTAGGACACATGTAAGACAAAATAACTTGATTTGTAAGTTTTATGCAACCTCAAATCTGTTCTTTATTTTCCATAATGAGATAGTCCCTCATATCTCATCTTTATTTGTGTGATTCGTCACATTGAATTCATCCATTATCAGAAAAAAATGACAAAATTCTTTTTCAGAAATTATTTTTAACCTAAAATGTTTAATTTTCAAAGGAAAAATTTACTCTTAATTTCATCTTAAATAAAAATGCAAATTTAAACATTTTCTAGACTGAAGTCTGATGAGAGAATAGCATTTCCTAGACCCATTCTCCAAAACCTATTCATCTTGAGTGAAATCGAGATTTAGAGCTCTGACTTTTTCTGCAGGAAGAAAAGCTGATGTGCTAGCTAGATCAGGAAGTGCACTCTCAGCATAAAGGTTTTCAGTTCTTGCTCTGTTTCCACTGAAGCCTCTTTCTATGTTAAGTAGACTCCTACTCACATTCCAACCTCAAACCCTTACTCTGCTGTTATGGGACTTGAGACATGTAGAACCTTTTCTTATTATTTAATTGTTAATTTTGTTATTGTTGTTCTTTTTGGAGGGGGGGGTGTTAGATGGGGTCTCACTGTGTAGACCTGGCTGGTCTGGAAATCACTCTATAAACCACTAGCTGACACGTAACTCAGGTCTCCACCTCTCTAAAATGCTGGGATTAAGCAGCTATTATTACTATACCAATCTTTTAAAATGAAAATGTTGTGTGGGGCTGGAGAGCTGGCATGGTTGTGAAGAGCATTTGCAGTTCTTGCAAAGGACCAGAGTTCAACTTCCAGTACTCAAGTGATGGCTCACAACTATTCATAGCTCTACTTCCAGAAGATTTGTGGCCTCTTCTGGACTTCAAAGGTGTTACTTAGGCAGGCACATGGCATACATGCATGCATTCGGGCAAAACACTATATATATGTATATTCCTTCCAAACCATGTTTATATAAACAAAACCCATACATTTTATTAAAATAAGTATAAATCTATAAAATAGGCTGAGATGGTCCCCAAACTTGACCCTGAATGATTTTTAAAAATTGGTAAAATTCTGTGGTCAAAACAAATCTGAGCATCGGGAATGCATCTCACTGGTAGAGTGCTCGCTTAGCATGAGCTGGATCCCTGTCACTGCAAACAGAAAGAAACGAATAAACAAACAAAAGGGAAAACTTATTAGCTGACAATATTCAGAGCTTGTTTTTGTTTATGTTCTAAATGAGATCTGGAAATTAAGTGGTTTGGATGCAAAATGAAACATAGTAACCAATGAAATTCCCCAAACTGAAAACCTTAGATGGCACTCTAATTAAAGCTACAATTCTAAACATTTAAATATATAATCGAATGAAAATAATAACATTTCGATTCAGAGGACTTTAAAACATAATTTCCTTTGGGAAATTTGTACATGAGATTGCTTCTGAGATGTAGCTGCCCAAACGCCTTTGAGCGAAGGGAGAGACTGTTCCCAACGTTAAGCCTTCAATTAAAGTGCATTTTCATATCCATTGAGAACTGCAACTGTCCTCCAAATCCAGCTCATTCCGAACAACTGACTGACGACTCCTGGGAATTATAGAATTTTTCAGCTCCTATTGACATTTCTAATTTGACTCCTGCCATTTGCTCATGCAGCGCAAATGCTGGATGTGAATTGTGAAGGAGTACGGACCATGGGAGGTTAAACTCACATTGATGGGGTAGCAGCAAACATGGATGCAATGTAAACAGAAAAGTGAGGCCAAGAGATGATCCAAATTAAGAACTTTTCCTTTTTTCCAAAGCAAGATCTGTCCCAATTACTACCTTGTAACGTTTAAAATTTATCTTGTTTGTTGTCAAGCTAATAATATTGTTATTGACCTTTAAAATTATTTTTATGGGTGCTTACAAGTAGTTTATTCTAAGTTGGAAGCAAAGATATTCCTATGCAGCAAAAATTCTTGAAAAATTTAAAAAACAGTGTATGGTATGTAAAAATAATTAATACTCTTAGAAAATGCATTCCTTTCCTTATATATCAGGTTTCACCGCTCTTCTGGATCAAAATATATTAAGAATCTATTTAGCTGTTAAGAGTTTATTTGACTGAAAATTAGCAATAGCATAAGAACAAAGAATGAGTGACTGGGGAGAAGGCTTTTCATAAAAGTTTCTCAGCATGGGGACCTCAGTTTGCGTCCTCATTACTGGGGAAAAGGCCAGGCATGATAACAAGTAAATCTGGAATTCCAGCACTTGTCAGGTTGGGTCTGAGGGTAGATGCTGACGGCTCTCGAGAGCCCACTGGATAGATAACCAGTCTAGCTGAACTAATGCACTCAGGTGGGGAGAAACATGCCTCAAAAACAAAAAGGAGATTGGCAGAGGATGATAAGGACCTCTAACTTTTGTTCTCTATGCACACACACACACACACACACACACACACACACACACACACACACACACAAGTGCTTCCCTCAAAAGAGTGAGGACCAGAGTTTGTTCATAGAGCTCAGGTAAAAATATTGAGTATAAATGGTATGATAGCATAATTTCAGAGCAGGGCAGGTAGATACAGAAGGATCACTCATGGGCCACTCGAGCCTAATTTGTGACCTTCCAGCCAGTGAGAGATCTTGTCTCAAAGAAGGTAGACAATCTTCCTGAGAATACCCAACAATGTCTTCTGGCCTCAACACCTCTATACACATGAATAAAGGCATGAGTAAGAAATTAGGTCTTCAGGCAGACCTTTGTTCAGTTCCCTGCACCCACCTTTCATAGCCCATCATCCCAACTCCAGGGGATGCAGTATCCTCTTAAGACTTCTGTGGCCACCCTTGCACATATGCACATACGCAGGCACACACAGAGAATTGAAAATAGCCGCACAAATTGTTAAAAGGGGGAAATGGGGCTTATTCCTATAACGTGTCTTATTTCTCATGAACAATTTTGGCTCAGTAATTTTCAAATGCCAATCTACAAAATTTATAGAATGACTCTTTTGATAACACATGCCAGACATGGCTCTTACTGAGATACAAATGGATATAGGAAGGTAGAACTTCACTACCTTCATTTAGGCATGCATCTTTTCTTTTCTTTCCTTTTCTTTCCTTTCCTTTCCTTTCCTTTCCTTTCCTTTCCTTTCCTTTCCTTTCCTTTCCTTTCCTTTCCTTTCTTTTCTTTTGCTCTGCTCTGCTCTGCTCTGCTCTGCTCTGCTTTGCTTTTCTCTTTTCTTTTGTTTGTCTCATATCAAGCCATGGAATACAACTGTTTTGTGAAAAATCACTGGCTGAGGGTATCTTTTTGGCATTCATAAATTACTAAATAGTGCATCTAGGGAAAGATGTGAAATTCCAGACAGTAAAGCAAACATAGTTATGAAAGGTTTCTAAGAAGGTGACAATATTTAAGGTAGCATCACATTCTTCAACCAGTCGTGCTAGTGTTACATTCACTTAAGACTTCTGTGGCTACCTTCGCTCATGTGTATGTGCACATACACAGGCATAAACATTCACAGAATTAAAAATAGTCAAGTAAATCTTTTAAAAGGGAAAATGAGGACATGTTGGAATAGTCGGAATGGTTCCATGAGATTCACAGACAGCTGATAAAAAAACAAAACAAAACAAACAAAATACCAAAACAGTTCAACTCACAATTTTATATCATTCCAGGTTTGGTTTTTTTTTTTTATTGTAAATGCAAAGACAGACACAAAATCATTAATTTGTTGCCATTCAACAAGTCAGCTGATGATAGGAAAACTGAAACTATATAAAGTTTAAACAAAGTTTAAAAATTGAAGAGCATTAACTGAGTCCTGTGTTTACTGTTCTGATATACACGCACACGCGTGCGCGCACACACACACACACACACACACACACACACACACATATATAATTTTTACGTTATGTGTAGGAATGTTTGTCTGCATGTATACCTGTGTATCATGTGCATGACTCTTGTCCATGGAGGTCAGAAGAGAGTATGTCAGATATCTTGGAATTGAAATTACATGGTGATTGTGAGCTGCCATGTGGGTGCTGGGAACCAAACTTAGGTCCACTACAAGAGCAGCAAATTCTCGAAACTACTAAGCCATCTCTTTAGGCCCAAGAATCTAATAAAAGTAATTCCAACAATTAAAACTCTGACTCAAAAATAACAAAATGTCCTAAGAAAAACTCTTTGGACCTAACACTGTGAATTAGATAAGAAAGATGTTATTTTAATTTCTATGTAGTAATAAGCTTTATACACACACTCTTTTTCTCTCAAAAAGTGAGAAAAAGCATATGATTAAAATTCTAAAATCACTGATACACTGAAAAAAGAAAAGGCACGTGTCTTTAGAACACAGAAAAGAAGAAACAGGGCTGAAGATATTAGCGGCTCTGCACATCTCCAGTGTGTGACCGCGTGGGTGCCACCACCAGCACCCCAACAGAAAACAAAACCGGAGGGAAGTGAATGAATAATATAAGTTAATAAAAGAGGAAACGTATGTTATACAAAAAAGCATGCATGCATCCCACTTTTCCTTTTTAAAACAGTCTCAGAACAAATTTACAAAAAAAATGTAATTTACAAAGATTCTTTACACATTTTTTTCATCTCAAATATAGCATGAGGCTACTAATAGCAAATACTGATATGAAATGACTTTAAGTTTGGTATTATTTTGGAACTTAAAATATATTGTTACTTTATCCTCAAATGGCCTTTTAGGTACTATAATTATAATTCCATTTTAGTTACATGAAAATGTTTGCTGAGAAAGCTGAAAGATTCAGTTGAAAAAATAATACTGCTGAAGTTTATATCTGAACTTATGAAGTCAGGCTCCTGATTTTACGAAATTTCATGTCTACTTTGGACACGTGATACATTCTATAGTTTCTCCAACTTGTGGGTATATAAGAAAATCATCTTTAAAGCATACAATGGGTTTTTCCTCTTGGTATTCCGTTACGTGAGAAAGGAAGACATGAGGCACAGAGAAGGATTTAGGAAATATGCTACAGAACAACATGGAAACCCAAGTCTATGACTGCGTCAAGACTGCATGCATCATCCGGATTTCACATCCTCAGGCTTTCCTTAGGAAGAGCCCTACTTAGCATCCTTAGATCCACCCTTACTAATGAATGCAGTGCCCCAAAGCATGACAGAGGCTTCTTCCACTCTCTTCCCTAATACTTTCCCTCCTCCCTTCCTTACAAAGACGCCATCTTAACTCAGAGTCCAAGGCTATGGTGTCAGTTTCTTTAGGGCAATTTCCTTGCCCCAAAGGAAAATTCATTTGGATCTCAAGCCCACAACATTAAAGGTGTTTTTAATCTGTTCTAGGGTAAAGAAAAGAAAGCCAAACTGACAGACACAGTAGGAGAAGGTACAATCGGCAGTCTACCATTGAAGTCTAAAATGCACAGCCGTCTCCCTTAAGTAGCTGGTATATTTCCGCACACACATTATGTAGCTGCACTATTTTCATTTGTAAAGAACAAATCTATATACTTTGTAAGTTATGTATGCTAATGAGGGTAGCAGAATTACTTACAACAGATCAGAAAGGCTTCCTATTTTCAATAAGGAGTCCTAGATGCTATCTGATCAGAAATGTATAAGAAATCACATTTGTCACTTTATGTAGGGGTCTGGCAATGACACTCTGCTGTTGTCATTGTTTTTTGTGTGGCTGTTCATATTTGCTATATTTATGTTTCTAGAGACAGAACCCAGGGTCGGTCTTATATACTAGCGAAGCAATCTATTACTGAGGTTTGGCTCAAGCCTCTCCACATAGTCTTGTAACTGAGACAGTTTCTCACTTGCTCCTTTGTGCGTGTGCATGTGTGTGTAGGTATGTGTGCATGCGATGCATGCATGCATGTGTGTGTGTGTGTGTGTGTGTGTGTGTATGTGTGTGTGTGTGTGTGTGTGTGTGTGTGTAAGATATGTAAGACATGCTCAGCATCCCAATAGTTCTTCATAGTCTTTTACTTACAGCCCTCATAGATGTCCGTGGGAATATGGACCGCTGCATGCTGATAGGATATCTGACGTCCAAAATTAGCATCTTCAATAAAAACAGGTTTAATCCGTTGGCTGCCTGGCTCACTCTCATTTCTTTCAGGCTACACAGGAAAAGAAAGATAATAAACAACTTTATAAAATAGGCTAACAAACTTTTTCATATTCACTTTCTTGTTTGCTCACCATATATATTCTTCAAAAGATAGATCTATATTTTAAATACGGAGCTTTGCCTAAATACTTATATAAATTCTATAACAGTCACATTAAATGTTCATATTACCCAATTAAAACTAAGGTATCTCCTCATTGCTTCGAGTTGGAAGCATTCCAGAATCATCTGGAACTTCTTAAAACACGTTAAGATGCAGATGTAAAGCAGGGGTAAGTGTCTGTCACGGCACAAGCAAATTTAAATTATCCACTTAAAATAAATCTCAGGATTTACACTACTAATCTTATAATGGGTAGCTGACACTAATTTAAAAAATGGTAGCACACATGAGGAGGGAAGAGAGAAGTAAAAGACCATTCATTGTCTTGCATCGTTTTTTGGACTTTTGCAATTTGTCTATGTGAAGCAGTTTTGTTTTCAAAAGAAACCGTACTAAAGAAGAAGAGCCCCTTTAGAGTTCTAAACACAATTAAATCCTAACTCCGTTTTCTCAAATAGGCATTGGGATCCCATAAATAAGGACACAGCCAATGATTCAAGAATTAAAATCAAAGGTTAATTTCCTGTCCTTTGTCATTCTAATTGTGCCTGCCATACAGTGTCTCCTTATTATTCCCTGGGTGGAAAACCATCCACAATACTTTTGTAAATTTTGCCTTGCATATTAGTTTTCCAATTGAAATACATTTTTATAAACTTTTCCCTATTTTCAGACTAAATTTAGAACTATATTTTCAATTCCTTTTGTGAAAAACGTTTTATATATTCCAGAGACTTTTTAAAAATGAGAATAAAAATCAATTTTAAATACAGTAAACCAAAAAGTCCCAACATTCATTTGCACATGGCAGTGATATACCTAATAAGCAATAGGAAATATTTGAAGGAACAATCAGAAAATGCCATAAAGCAGTTGATTGAATGTTGTAAGAACAAAAAGTCAACAGGATTGTAAGAAGAGTTTGTTTATTGTTTATGTTATCTTTATATCATGCTATTGTTTATTATTATTGTTTTAAAGAATGTAACCCACCAAATACCATGTTGGTATCTTCAAATACTGAGACAACATACACATCGTTATTTGGACTACTCTAAAGATTATTTAGACATAAATATTAGCAACATAGACCTTCAAGTGCATCTGAACTCTTCCTGCCCAATCCTTCACTATGTGCTAAACGTGTTTAATAAGCCATGATGTCATTATTTAGGCATAATAAGGCATTACTCATGTAGCCTGGGATCGCAACATATGCACATAAATGCACTCTTTAGGATTTTCATTGTAATAGTGGACTTTGGTAAAGTTGTTTGAAAATAGAAGAAAAGGTTTTTATTCAGGGAAAGCCATGAATATATGGATTTATAACAACAATTTATGCAGAACAAGAGTCATGCTTAAGGTGACATTATCTGAATGAGAGAATCACAGAGAAAAGACAAGAGAGATGCAGCAAGGGGTGCCCATGAGAAACCACAAAGCGAAATACTGCTTAGACTAAAAAAAGTCACATCTGCCTTGATTGGGAAAAGAAAGAATGCAATTGATACAGGAGTTCACTTTTTTTTAGATTTTAATATTAAAATTAACCCCTTATTAATTCTTCTTAAAAACCTTTTCTAAAAACTAATTAACAGAGTGAGACAAGGGAATATTAAGAAAATCAGAATCTGTGCTAGTAACATTGCCGTGAAGAAAACACTCAACTAATGAATGACATCACAGCGTGTCTCACCATGAGCATGCTAACAGTGCAGAGTTACTCTTATTTTAAAACAGCAATGAAATTGGTACAAAGCACCATCAGCTCTCATTCAGTGCTTTAGAGCATAGGGTCTCAAGCTCCACCTCTGACCTTGACATCGAAAAGAACATGAGAGTTACCCAGGACTTCAGCAAATCTGGAGAAAATAGAAGTTGGAATATATTCCTCTAAGTTAAACTAGGTTCACGTGATGCTGCAGAATCTCTCATGAGAAATTAGGATTAGCAATAAGCATAAAAAACATAACAAGCTGGGCGTAGTGGCGCACACCTTTAATCCCAGCACTGGGGAGGCAGAGGCAGGCAGATTTCTGAGTTCGAGGCCAGCCTGGCCTACAAAGGACAGCCAGGGCTATACAGAGGAACCCTGTCTTGAAAAACCAAAACAACAACAACAAAAATCCATAACAAATACTTAAAGTTTGTTAACTTCCATGTATTATATTGATTTATTATTTGTAGATAATAGATGAATATAAATGGTAGTGAAGGGTTTATCTCTCTGGAAATGATCTGGGAAAATGGTGCATACCAACTATATGTCTGATAGAGGGCAAATATGATGGATTATTGTTCATTATAACATCAAAACTCCCACTTTACTTATAGGATTACTGGATACAGTTTAACTGAAATATAGCATATATTAGTGATATAGCAATTAACTAACATTAGAAGAGCCAATGCATAGTTCTAATATGCTAAATGCCTTTTTATATCCCTAATATATTTGTATTTTTCAGATCTGTAGGAGATGAAACAGCATTTCCCTTTAACTTTTTTCAAAAGCATCTCATCTAAAATAAACAGACTTGTGGGCTGATGAGATGGCTCAGCGGGTAAGAGTACCCGACTGCTCTTCCGAAGGTCCTGAGTTCAAATCCCAGCAACCACATGGTGGCTCACAACCATCCATAGTGAGATCTGACTCCCTCTTCTGGGGTGTCTGAAGACAGCTATGGTGTACTTACATAGAATAAATAAATAAATAAATAAATAAATAAATAAATAAATAAATAAAATAAACAGACTTATCTTTGTATAAGTCAATACAGAGAAACTGAACAAATGGATTCTAAAATATAATCAAATATACTTTGTAAAACACATGAGCAAAACATAAGATGATCAATTCTTAGGTTGGTGTTAAGATAATTTTGATTTTAAAATAATAATGAGAACACATAGAAAAATGTTGATGTCTGGATATTCCATTCAACTTTTTTCACACAGCATATCTGAATGTTCAATCTGGAAAGTTACCATAATTACATGACAAATACTCTTGCATAAGTACTATATTAAACTCCATATTCCAGTAACTGATATTTGTAATGTAAGTTTCATTTGAAATATGTGTTGCTTGCTCTTGCTGAATATAAAACTTTATTAGAGCAAAATATTCAAATATTTATATATCTTACCTAGGACTTAAAGGAGAGAAGTTCACTTACTTTATACAGGTGAGACCGGATATGATCTCACCCATGAACTTTGCAGCCTCACTCTCTAGTTACCTTCCCTCTCTATCTCTCTTTCTGTGTGTGTCTCTCTCTCTCTGTCTCTTACTCTCTCTCTCTCTGTGTGAGTATGTGTGTGAATGTGAGTGTGTGTATGAATGTGAGTGTGTGTGAGTGAGTGTGTGTGTGTGTGTGTGTGTGTGTGTGTGTGTGTGTGTGAACTGTGAAAGTCTAACTGGCACTAAATAAAAGCAGTTCACTCAGGTCCTCTGGAAATGAGCATGGGAGATCGCTCCTTCTGAGATTTTCTTCAATTTCTTTCTTGAGAGACTTGAAGTTATTGTCATACAGATCTTTTACTTGTTTGTTTAGAGTTACCCCCAAAATATTTATATTATTTGGGGCTATTGTGGGAGTTGTTATCCCACAGTCCAAACTCTGACCCAAAATTGTGCCTGTCTGAAAGAACTTCAGGGACAGAAATGGAGAGGAGCCTGAGGAAAAGAAGGTCAAGTGACAGGCCCAAAGTGGGATCCAGCTCAAGGGGAGGTCCCAAGGCCTGACACTCTTACTGAGGCTATGGAGCACTCACAAAAAGGGACCTATCATGACTGCCCTCTGAAAGACCCAACAAGCAGCTGAAAGAGTCAGATGCAGATATTTGCACCAAACCAATGGACAGAAGCAGCTGACCCCTGCGATTGAATTAGGGAAAGGCTGTAAGAAGCTGAGGAAGAGAGCAACCTGGTAGAAGGACCAGCAGTCACAATTAACCTGGACCCCGAGATCTTTCAGACACTGGACTATCAAACAGGCAGCATACACCAGCTGATATGAGGCCCCCAACACATTTACAGCTGAGGATTGCCAGGTCTGTGTTCATTTAGAGATGATGCACCTAACCCGCAAGAGACTGAAGGGCCCAGAGAGTTTAGAGGTCTAGTAGGGTGGGGTGGGGGATAGGGACATCCTCATAGAGACATGGAGGCAGGTAGGAGGTCCGGGATGTGGCAGTTGGAGGGTAGACCAGGAGGAGAATAAAATCTGGAGCTTACAATTGATTAATTAACAACAAAAAAGAAAATTTATTTTATTGACTCATAACAAGAATCATAATGTTTCTATAAAATACATTAAAATACAACAAATATGTTTATAAACAATCTTAAAATCAAGAATATGTAGTTCCTAGAAAAAAATGTGAGACTGGAAAGGGGGGGGCTATTAGAATCACTCTTTAAAATAGTAATTCCTCAAGTGGCTACATACTACACAGTTTGCATGCATAAGTAGTAGGTACTCCTAGACAATACACCACACTGGAGATAATGAATAGACTAGTAGAAACACATGAAAAGTGTAATAGCTGTTGAATTGTAAGTATTTTATTTACTGATTAGCCTAAAAATTGTCAATGATAAAATTATCCCTATAAAACAAATTAAAATAAAAGAAGAGCCAAAAGTATGCAAAAATTATGAATTAAATTTTCTGTTTGTTTTGTTTTCTTTGAAATGGGGTTTCATGCTCTTGTTCTCTTTTCTCTCTGCCTTTCTGGCCTCTCCCTTGCCTCTTGCCCCCTCTCTCCCCAACCCCCCCCCCCACATGGCCTGCCTCCACATGTCATAACTACTCTCTCTTCCTTTCTCCTCCTCTGCTGCTCTCTTAACTCCCCTCCCAATGCTCTGAATAAATTCTATTCTATACTTAAAAAAAGAAGGAAAGAAAAAAAGGAAGGAAGGGAGGGAGGAAGGAAGGAGCAGGGAGGAAAGAAAGAGTGAGAGAGAAAAGAGAAGAGAAGAGAAGAGAAGAGAAGAGAAGAGAAGAGAAGAGAAGAGAAGAGAAGAGAAGAGAAGAGAAGAAAAGAAAAGAAAAGAAAAGAAAAGAAAAGAAAAGAAAAGAAAAGGTTTCTCTTGGTAGTCTTGACTGTCCAGGAACTCACTTTGTAGGCCATGCTTGCCTCAAATCAGAAATCCTCTTGCCTCTGCCTCCTGTGTGCTGGGATGTGAACCACAACCAATTGGCAATCAAAAGTGTCTTTGCACTTTTTAAAAATTGCATTATCATTATTATTTATTTATGTCTTTGTGTGCGTGTGTGCTTGCGTGTGTGTGTGTGTGTGTGTGTATGTGTGTGTGTGTGTGTGTGTGTGTGTGTGAGAGAGAGAGAGAGAGAGAGAGAGAGAGAGAGAGAGAGAGAGAGATGGCACAATGCACGTGTGGAAATCAGAACAACTTGGAGAAGTCCGTTCTCTCTTTCCCCAAAGGCTGGACCTCTTAATCAATCACAGGTTGCTAAGCACAGAAGCAAGCACCTTACCCAGTGAGGCATCTCCTGGGCATATTCTTTATAATTTTTATTTAATAAAATTGTTAATTTATTAGATGTAACTGAAGATAACTATGGTAAGTGAAATTGGGCAAATAAAACAGTGTAATGTGCAATTCCATTCGTATGTGGAACCTAAAAAGCTGACTTTGTAGAAATTGAGGATAAAGTGGTAGCTGTCCAGGACTTGGGAAAGTAGGTGACTGTGGGAAAAACTGGTTGGTTTGCATCTGCTACAGTTAGATTTATCATGCTTCTACACTATAGGAGGCTACACTTAAACAGCGGAGTATTCTTAAATGGCAGGAATATTTAAAGTCTTTAATATTTAAATGGTACACATGTAAACTATTAAAGGATATTTAAATTCTTCACAATGAAGAAAGTTTGATGTGATTGGAATTCAACCTGATTAAACGAGTACCCAATCTATAAAGGTATTGAAACCGCCCTTAGTAGCCCTTATGTATATTTCAGTGTTTTGAAGATTAAGCATTTCTAAAGGATAAAATACATATTTTCTCTTGATAAACATAGATCATACCTGGGTCTTGGTAACTCTCATATCAGGCATTAGAAATCACCTGTGGTAAATATTCTTTAAAATCTACTATTCAATTTAATGTAATGGAAAGGCCCCTTTAAGATGTTGTAATTTAAATGAAAGTTAATTTCGGGAAAATAAAGTTTGCATCTCTGCAGAAAACAAACGTTGAAAATCCAGACATGGACCAGGTCCTTTGCAGGAACGCTCTGCACCCAAGGTGCCCCAGGTCACCACCAGCAGTGAAGCACAGGGTAGCAGGGTATGCACAGAACAGCTGCCAGAGCACAGGTCATCACACTGCATGAGAGCCTCAAAGCTCAGCAAAGGTGCTTTCTTTAAAATAACAGTAGTTTGTTCTGCACAGTGATGCTCTGAACTTTAGGCAATGCAAACAACACAAAGCACATACCATGCATTAGTATAAGCCAATCCAAACCCGCCAGAGCCAGTAGGGTAAGACATCTTAATTTAGATGAACAACAGCAGCAAAACCTTCCAGGAAAGGGAATAATTCAGCTGTTACACAGGATCCCTAATGTTTCACCCCTAAGTATTGGAATCGAGGAGTCTGCATTTGCCAACACCTTAACTTCTAATAAAGACTTCATGTTATAAGATACTAGTATTAAAATGTTAGAAAATCAACTTAAAGTTTTATTCTTTTAAAAAATAATTACAACAGATTCCATGACTCTATGAAGCACATAACCCTATCACCTTCTAGACTCAAATCTGTTTCTATAAAATTAAATCATGAAACATTATGCTTCTAAAGAGACATTAGATAAAATGCCATGTTAGAATTCGTGTAAAGTAGACAAGACTACCAAGAAGAAACAAATAAATAAGCAAGGGAGCGCAGCAGACCAGCCAAATGTCCCAGACAGGTCAAAATATTTTAAATGATCAATAAAATAAAATGAAGCAGAATAATCAATTCCATTTAATGAGATAAGATATCAAGTTTGTGCTTATTTAATTTAGATGACAGTCAGAGTCACACATCTCAGAATGGGAGATAGGGTTTGGAATGCTCTGACTGACTTCTCTTCCCTCTGGGAAGTCAGGAAATAGTGCAAGTTGTTGGCACAATTCAGACCATTGGGGCAATCTACGCCGCTATGCTCAAGGGATTTGCGCACTCACAGGACAGATGTCCCAAAAACTAAATTAGTGATCTAAGAAAACATCTGCTCTACAGGAAAATTAAATAGATATCTAGATAATTATTTATTTGGTGATATTTTCAATTTTCTTTAAATTTTTAGTGTTTAAAGCCTAAAATAACATCAGAGGAGTCATTGAAATTGTGTTCACTTTTTTCTTTTTTGCAAAATTTTTGGAGACTTGCCTGTGATTTTACTTAGCATATGGATTGTTAAAGGAAAAACAACAACAACAACAAGGATCAGTATCCTAGACTAATTCCCATTTATTGAGATTAATTTTTACACACACACACACACACGCTCCTTTTTATGGTAAAATCACTTCACCAATCTAAAATTTAATGTGATTGCATTCATATTGATTTGGTATTACATGTATTAAGATTTCTGAATTGCACAATTTAAGGCAAAATGTTCTAAATGTTTTATTTACCTGTATTGTTTTAATGCTACCTACGTTTCACAGAATATATGATGAATTGTGGCTTTGACAATATAAGCTCATGGAGGGCAGGTCAGTGATTCACACCTGACAGTGGTACCCCCTGAAAGGCCTGTGCTTTCTTCCAGAGTGTTCACAGCAGTCACACATGTATGCCTTGCTGTTCAGACAAACTAATGGAGCTGCATTCTGAAATTTTGTAAGTGGAAATCATATGTGTATATATATATATATATATATATATATATATATATATATATATATATGTGTGTGTGTGTGTGTGTGTGTGTGTGTGTATGTATGTATGTATATGTGTATATATGTATGTATATCTGTGTATATATGTATACGTATGTATATGTGTGTTTGTATATGTGTATATATGTATACATATGTGTGTATGTGTGTGTGTGTGTGTGTGTGTGTGTGTGTGTTAATTTTAACAAAAACAGCAGCAAAGGGAAGAATACTGAGCAGGAGCCTTTAAGATCAAGACTGATGTCCATAGTACTACAGTGGAGGCATTTTCTACAAAGTCAACCATAAGTTATAAGCTCCCAGAACACTGTGGGGGAAGGAAGGCCACTGTTTTCTTAGAAAAGGAACTTGCTATGTGAACCTATTTTAAAAATAATTCTATAGCATTCAATTTGAAAAACTATAGCACTTTGTGATCAGTTAATGAGAGAAGTGAATATGTCAACAGAGAATGGAAGAGTGTAACTATATGTGGCCAGACGGTCCTATTTTCAGCAAGGCTCGCATCTTACATACTTTCTAGTTGTAACTAGTCAAACAATCAAACCACGTTATACTTTCATTTCTGTTTCAAGTCATGACTCTGAACATATTCTGCAATCCCTGCTGGACATCAATTCTATACCTATTTTGGACACCACTTCCTTATTCCTGGCTATGAGTAGGGATTTATTTTATAGCTACAAGGTATATAGAGACATTTTTGATTGAAATAAAGAAGCAAAGACGTTATAAAATATCACTAAGTTATTATCAGAAAACAGAGTCCTCAAGGATTTCCAGATGTGGCTAGAGAGATGGCTCAGCAGTTAAGAACACTGGCTGGTCTTCCAGAGGTCCTGAATTCAACTCCCAGCAACCACATGGTGGCTCACAATCATCTGTAATGGGATCTGATACCCTCTTCTGGTGTGTCTGAAGATAGCTACAATGCACTCATATACATAAAGTAAATAAATACTTTTTAAAAGAAAGATAAAAAAGATTTTCCAGATGGCTTCCCACAAACTGGCTGATTCAGAAAGCTGCAAGAACAAATACATTCTAAAGACACAACTGACCACCTTTAAACACTTGCTTTGCTTTGAGGGAGATCGTGAACCGTGACCACAAGGAACATAACAATGTGCTACACTTGAGCCGATCATTCTTAATGACAAATACAAACTTGGTGACATGCCAGCATGGCATGTGCTAAAGAACACAGAACCTGGAGAGCTTACATTTGTTCTTGATTCTGACAAGAACTGAATGCCTGGCCGGCCTTTCTATGATTTATTTATATTATGAAAGCTACCCCTACCTCTACAGCTTTTTGTCATCTAACACTCACCACATGCCTGGGCCATTATATGTTCATGTTCTAGGATTTCTAGTCTGTATTTAAGCCTTTTTAAAAAATGCTTCTTCTATAGTGTTTAAGTGTGTGAAGCAGGTTGAGGGTAAGACAGTAGGAGGTAGCTAGGGGGATTATGACAGGCTGGAGGACATATTACCTGAAAAGGGAGTCAAACAAACTTTGAGCCCAGAACATTAAATATTTAGTCGAACATGTAGCTTCACACTTGTTAGAAAAACTTCAGATGTTTATTTTCAAATTTAACTTGTAAGCTAAACATAAAACTCTATTCAAAACTCATTCTCCTAAGCAACCAAACTAAATATTTAACTGTCTCCTAGAGCTCTCCTCTGGGATGTCCTTGAGCAAGGCTTTCCTATAAATGTTTGACTGTTAAACCCTTTGTCTGAAGCACTGTAGGCCACCCACATCTGCAACTGAGAGCAGCTTTCGCTGCAGACCTAATTGCTGTCTCCCACTAACTCTGGTGACCCTCTACTCCCTGTGCTTTGGCATAATCTCTGGACACAAACTTGATGGTTTACGTTGCTGCATCTTGATTTTCGTCCTTACTATCTTTCTAATAAAATTTCTTCTTTTAAGTATTTTTCAATTCAAATTCATGGAGTGTATCATACATGAATAATTCGTGTTGTTAAGTTTGTTTCTTCTTCTGATGAGAATTTCTTTGTGTCAGTTTTGTTTTAGGATTTTAGGTATGTTTTGTATATCCTGGCATCTTTCTCTGCAGGACAAACCATATATGACATGTTGTTTTCCTTTCTTACTTGAAAAGCATAACTCCAATTCATAGACTTATATCTGTATCTTCATTACTGTGGCTTTCCTCCTTAATTATAACATTGCAGGTTTTTCCATTACTGGTCTCTATGTTATTAGTTAAAAAACACAACACAACAAAAGGAAAAAAGCCTGTCTCATTTTAGGACTAGGATAGGTTCAGATGGGAGGTTTTATTTTTGTTTCATTCCAAGCCATTAAACTACAGAGCAGAGGATGACGTAAAATGTTGTACCATTTGAACAAGAGAAATTCACAAAGGTCAAGTATTTTTTAATGAGTATATTTAAATTATTTTCCTTCAAATTTCAGTGACTAATACAGATTTAGAGTGAGGCATGGGTAGTGAGAAAATGGGCTCTTTAAGAAAAAGTATCTAAGTGTGGAGGACAGAAAGAGGAAAATGCTTAGAATAGATCTATTATATTCATTTCTTAAGTCTTTCACACTTATATAAGATGAGATTTCATCATAGATTCATTGA
Organism: Mus musculus; assembly: GCF_000001635.26. Classification (NCBI taxonomy): domain Eukaryota; kingdom Metazoa; phylum Chordata; class Mammalia; order Rodentia; family Muridae; genus Mus; species Mus musculus. The sequence continues at coordinate 16,202,205 of NC_000071.6, read as the reverse complement.
CTTACAGAAGAAAGAAGAACCCTCCATTGGTGACTCTATTGTATATACTTTATGAGAGCTAGGCCAGAAATTTTAACCACACAAAGTTACCCTCTTGGAAATAATACTCGAATTCACCAAGGGTATCATTTGTAAAGCTTGCTGGTACCTCCAAGAAGAAAGCCATCTTAACACCAAAAGTTGTCATGGTCTTAAATACCATACTCAACAGTACATATTCAATGAACAAACCAATGGAAATTATCTATGAACATAATATTTAGGAATATTTATTTATTATTATAATGTGCTGAATGATTAAAGCCTATTTAAATTTTAGGAACAAAAAGCTGAGATCATTTAAATAACTCTTGCATGTATGTTAGACCAAAGTCTAAGTGAATGAGAGTAATTTGTGGGAAATGGAGAATATGGCCTCTGTGTTGCAACACATGGCAGATGAAAAGCAAATTATCTAACACAGAACTAGGGAGAAAGTTAAAAAATACTAAAAAGCAGTTCAGAGTTTATAATCTTTCAGTCTTTTACACAAGGAATAAATAAACTTCAGTTTTTGGCTACTTGCATCACTTATTGATGTAAACAGAACAATTTTAATAGGAGAGCAGTTTCTTAATTTAGTATTATAATTAGTATTGATATATAAGATGGTAATCTGATATTGTAGACTGAGAACAGTTATGGTGAGCCAAATACAAGCCAAAACAATATGCTGACATTTTGATTTGTGAGCATTTTATATACAAATATCAAATAATGCATAAGTAACCATGAATGGCTCAAGCCCTTAATTCCCCTATGCTGTAAAGGTGAATAAACTGTATCATCTATACTAGTACAACTTTGATAGATAAGTAATAGCCTATGGGATAAAATGAAACAATTTAACCCTTTAGGACCCTAAAATAGGTGAGAGTGTAATATTTACAGTTCTTTATTATCTTTTCTGAATAATGTTTCGATTGTAGAAAGTAATTTACTAATAGTTACCAAAATACATGCATTAGAATGAAAAATTCTATATTCATTTTATATAAAGGTGCTTTTCCCTCCAATTTAAAGCTTCAAGTGCATTTAAATGATAGAAGATATGTGGGTAGTATGTTGCCACTATTTTTAATACAGTGAAAAAAGTAACTGGAGTCAGGTAGAAAAATTATTATCTGCTAATTACTACTCTCCTCGTTCTCACTTAAATAGCTGACTTTGATACTTTATCTGGCATATGCACATCAGAGAAAGAAAATAAATTCTATTTGTCCCCTTGCTATAAGCTTCATGGTTTATTACAGGTTGCAAACAATGACTGTAGAAGAAATGATACCTGTAACCTTCAAAATAGGCTCTGTAGGGCAAAGGAGAATTCCTCTAATGCTAATTACCTCCTTTTGTGGTGTAAGAAAGAGAGAGGAAGAGGGAGGGAAGGACTGGAGGAAAGGAGGGAAAAATGGAAGGAGGGAGAAGAGACTGAGACTAAAAGTAACAGAGACAGACTGAGAACACACACATACACTGAAACAGACAGACAGATAGACACATAGACCTACAGAGACAGAGAGACAGAGACAGACCAAGACTGAAACCAAGAAAACAGACTGAGCAAAATATCATCCTGGGTAGTCAAGTGATTAACTATGAATTTCCACACTAGTTTGGTATGCAGAAATTACATAAGGAAAGAATCAGAATACCACCAGCATCTTACATTAATATAAAAAATGAAATTTTAGCAGATAGCGAATTATGCATGTTATAGTTCCTCATAAATTTTCAAAAACTGACATGAAATATTCCAAACCAACTATACTAGATTAATTTCAAAACATCAACTTATGGTACAATTCAGGTTAAAACTTAGGACAATATTATTATCACCCATATTTCTTCTCAAAATCCTTCTGAAACTTAACACTTTTGAGGTAATTACTCCAAAATATAATTTTGACTAATTATATTATTTAATAGGTGTTAGCATAAGAGTTCATTTCATGATATCCTATCAATGTAACCCTTTAGAACCCTAAAGCAGTAAGCATTTAGGTGCAATAAAAATATTATTTTCTCAAATACTTATTAAAACATTTCACATGTCTAGTTTTTGTTTGTTTTATTTTTAATTAATCCCCCCTTCTCTATGTATGTGTGTGTAGCGTATATGAATGCAGATGCCAGCAGAGGGCAACAGATCACCTAAAGCTAACGTTACTATGTGTTGCTATAAACACCCAATGAGAATTCTACTTCCCACACTCAGGTCTTCTGCAAGGGTAACAAGGTCCTTTATGCAAAGCCATCTCCCTGGCCCTGTTTCTTGGTTGTTAAGGTCTTATGTAAATATGAATTAAACACATTGAAAATACATTTAAGCAAATACATTTAAGATACCTTAACTACAAAATATGTTCTAATTTACTATACAAATGTTATAATTATAAAATATTCAGAATCTTATATGGTCATAATTTAATAACATTTATATATGTCAGGCAACTGCTATTCAAAAAGGTATGAAAAAGTTAACTTTGCCAACATTAGGAAATATATATCGAAATCCATATTTATAGATGAACTGAATATCATAATTCAACATGGTCATTAAGCTGATAAGAATAATAAAATTCTAAATAGCATGTTTACTGTACATGTAGGGAAAATGTGAATGAGGGTAAAAAAAGAAACTAATCAAAGCAATGGAAAAACAATTCTAATGTGCTAAATTTTCATTAATATAATGCTAGGTAGTAATTAATTACTTTGTACATTAAGGTATGCCATGGAATTTGATAATTTCTATAAATTATCTATGTCTATTTATCTAAATCTGTATCTATATATAAATTCTTTTAATTATATATAATATACAACTTTTTATATAATATGTATCATATTATATTAATATGCACTTTATGCATTATACATAACATATTAAATGTTATTTTTCCTAATAATATTTATAATAAAAATAAATATTATATAATTATAATAATTTACAGGAAATTACATATATTATATAAAATGCATACATATAACGCATTAAAATATCCCAAACTTCTAACACAACAGCACCTCTTCTAGGGATCTAACCTACAACTGAAACAGAAATTCTATCTAAAAATGTTAATGTAAAAATATTTTGAATGTTCAAGAAGCAAATCTGACTTCTCAACAGAAGAGTTTATTTCATGGTATCATAGCAACTCAGGTTATTGCCTAACCTTGATTCGACAATACAACAAATTTACTGTTTTATACATCAGTTATGTGAATACTTGTAAGGTTGATCATGACTGTGCATGACTGTAATACCAGCCAAACTTATATAGTAAAACCTTGTCTCACAAAACCAAAACAGACAAAAAAGTAATAAAAATATGTTAATAAAAATATCTTAAAGATGAAAGATAAAGAGATACTATAATTTTATTTTTTAATGTTAATTTTTTATTAGCTATTCTCTTCATTTACATTTCAAATGCTATCCTTTTTCATAGTTTCCTCTCCAAAAGTCTCCTATATCCTCCCCTGCCTTGCTCCCCAAACCACCCACTCCTCCTTCCTGGCCCTGGCATTCCCCTGTACTGGGGCATAAATCTTTGCAAGACCAAGGGCCTCTCCTCCTTAGTCGGACATCCTCTGCTACATATGCAGCTAGAAACACAGCTCTGGGGCGGGGGGTAGGGGGGTTTACTGGCTAGTTCATATTGTTGTTCCTCCTATAGGGATGCAGACCCCTTTAGATCCTTGTGTAATTTCTCTACCTCCTCCATTAGGGGCCCTCTGTTCCATCCAATAGATGACTGTGAGCATCCACTTCTGTGTTTGCCAGGCACTGGCATAGCCTCACAAGAGAGAGCTATGTCAGGGTCTTGTCAGCAAAATCTTGCTGGCATATGCAATAGTATCTGGATTTGGTGGTTGTTTATGGCATGAATCTCTGCCCCCCCCCCCCCCCCCCGTGGGGCAGTCTCTAGTTGATCCATCCTTTTGTCTCAGCTCTAAACTTTGTGACTCCTTCCATGGGTATTTTGTTCCCCATTTCTTTTTTTTCTCTCTCTTTTTTTTTAATTAGGTATTTTCCTCATTTACATTTCCAATTCTATCCGAAAAGTCCCCCATACCCACCCCCCAATCCCCTACCCACCCACTCCCCCTTTTTGGCCCTGGCGTTCCCCTGTACTGGGGCATATAAAGTTTGCAAGTCCAAAGGGCCTATCTTTCCAGTGATGGCTGACTAGGCCATCTTTTGATACATATGCAGCTAGAGACAAGAGCTCCGGGGTACTGGTTAGTTCATATTGTTGTTCCACCTATAGGGTTGCAGACCCCTTTTAGCTCCTTGGGTACTTTCTCTAGCTCCTCCATTGGGGGCCGTGTGACCCATCTAATAGCTGACTGTGAGCATCCACTTCTGTGTTTGCTAGGCCCCGGCATAGTCTCACAAGAGACAGCTATATCTGTGTCCTTTCAGCAAAATCTTGCTAGTGTATGCAATGGTGTCAGCGTTTGGAAGCTGATTATGGGATGGATCCCTGGATATGGCAATCACTAGATGGTCCATCCTTTCGTCACAGCTCCAAATTTTATCTCTGTAACTCCTTCCATGGGTGTTTTGTTCCCATTCCACACTTTGGTCTTTCATCTTCTTGAGTTTCATATGTTTTGCAAATTGTATCTTGAGTATTCTGTGTTTCTGGGCTAATATCTGCTTATCAGTGAGTATATATCATGTGTGTTCTTTTGTGATTGGGTTACCTCATGCTGGATGATATCCTCCAGATCCATCCATTTGCCTAAGAATTTCAGAAATTCATTGTTTTTAATAGCTGAGTAGTACTCCATTGGGTAAATATACCACATTTTCTATATCCATTCCTCTGTTGAGGAACATCTAGGGTTTTTTTTCCAGCTTCTGGCTATTATAAATAAGGCTGCTATGAACATAGTAGAGCATGTGTCCTTCTTATAAGTTGGAATATCTTCTGGGTATATGCCCAGGAGAGGAATTTCTGGATCTTCCAGGAGTACTATGACCACCAGATTGATTTCCAGAGTGGTTGTACCACAGTTTGCAATACCACCAGCAATGGAGAAGTGTTCCTCTTTCTCCACATCCACGCCAGCATCTGCTGTCACCTGAATTTTTGATCTTAGCCATTCTGACTGGTGTGAGGTAGAATCTCAGGGTTGTTTTGATTTGCATTTCCCTGATGATTAAAGATGTTGAACATTTTTTCAGGTGCTTCTCAGCCCTTCAGTATTCGTCGGTTGAGAATTCTTTGTTTAGCTCTGTACTCCATTTTTTAATAGGGCTATTTGATTTTCTGGAGTCCAGCATCTTGAGTTCTTTGTATATATTGGATATTAGTCCCCTATCAGATTTAGGATTGGTTTTATAACAGCTTAAATATTTGGATGTCTTTTTCTCTTCCTTTTAAGTATTAAAATCTATAACATGGCTATATTTTTTAAATATGTCAAGCATATTATCCAGAAATATATATATATACTCTTCATCTGAATCCAAGTCACAAAATGAGTGAATTGAAAACAGCACTAGTCAACTTTGTTACATCCTAGATGAAAGGTAACATGATTGGCGATTATACTTGCATGTACAGTTATGTGAGCCGTGTGCCTGTGGATGACAGAAGTCATGTCTAGTATCTTTCTCAATCCTTCCTCACACTCTTTTTTAAAGAAGATTCTGTCTTCATCTCATGGATTTGCTGTCCTGTGTGAGTAGAAAGCCCAGGGTTGGTGATGGGCTTACAGGTACCTACCACTACACCAACTTGTAGAGTGAGTGCTGGTGCCAGAAGCCGTGTCCTCATGCTTAGCCAGCAAGCACTTTAACCACCAAATCAGCTCCCCAGACAAACTGTTGGAACTTTAGGATTTAATAACTTAGGGGAAATTAAAATGTAAGGGTTGGTGAGGATGACTTAGTTTATGAATCCTATTATTTTCTTTATACTCCATAACTTATCTTCCCTGTTTTCATTCTCCTCACAATTATAAGAATGCTTTTTCTAGATTTATTTAACTATTTTATGTGAGTACACTGTAGCTTTCTTCAGATACTCTAGAAGAGAGTGTCAGATCTTATTACGGGTGGTTGTGAGCCACCATGTGGTTGCTGGGATTTGAACTCAAGACCTTTGGAAGAGTAGTCGGTGCTCTTAACCGCTGAGCCATCTCTCCAGTCCATAAGAATGCTTTTTATTTAGATAAAAAAGCAAAGATAACAAACAAGAATTTCATAGCAGCCCTGCCCTTTGTTTAATGATAAACTCTAGGTCTTAGGGGTATGACACGGCTTCAAATGCATTTGTGGATAAATAATTATCCATAAATAATAAGTATTTTTGTAATACAAATAATCAACTATGAAAGATTTAGACCTTGTTTAACCTGTATATTTTAAAATGTTCCCACAATAAGTAAATAAAATGCCTCTCAATCCCTATGAAACATGGCAAAATTATGCATTGCTCATTATTCAAAAGCATCATGTTCTCAAATATTTGAAACTCATAGTAAAAACATTCACTCAAAAATCCTATGTATGTTGTCAAGAGTATTGCTCAGTACTAGAGCACTTATAGGTGTAGGTTTTGTTGTATAACTATCATACATTACTTTATCCACTACTATGATTTATTTTGGATCAGAGTGTAATGGAACTGCTGTTGTGGGAGACAGGCATGGTGCTTGATCTTGAGGCAACTGGTAACATTGTCTCCACAGTCAGGAAGCAAACAGGCATGAGTGCTAGCACTGAGCTACCGTTTCTCCCCTTTACCCCATCCAGGACTTCACCACCATTAAAGAGAAACTCTTACAGGTAAGGATCACCTACCCACTACGATTAACATAATTAAAATAAACCATTATAGACATTCCTAGACCCTAACCTATTCTACAGAGCTCCTCACAGGTTTGCCCACTGGCTTTTCTTCCAGGCCATTCTTGATAATGTCAAGTTGTCAATGAATTGTAAGCATCATAGCCACTATATCTTAAAGATCAGGTCAGCAGGCTCATTTGTTACCAGTTTTACATTGGATTTTGATAAGCCCACTGACATTAGGCAGAATACAGAGATGGTTGTATTCAGATCAACCTTGCAAATGTAATACACATGTCTAAGCCACAGCAACACACATGGAGGCATTTACAGGATGGGCTAGGTCAGAAACAAAAAGTTAGAATACCATTTCTAATATAGAAAAGCCAGTAAACTCTCAGTACAAAGTAAGTAAGAGTTAACACCATCACCTAGCTACATCTAACTAATGTTTTGCCCTTGTTATCTAACAGTCTCTTTAAATGTGTCCAATCCGGTGTCAGTTGCTTAAATCAATCCTTCATCATTGGAAACAACTTAATGTACATTGTTTAATACTTACATCAAGATCATCCTTAGCATTATAGTAGACAACTTCATTGCTCTAAAACAGAAAAAGAGAATGTTGTGTTGATAACAAAGCATAAACAAGAAATACTTTACCTAACATTACCTAAATGCATTTTTTTAGTATTCTAAGTAATGAATGACTTTTTCACAAATTGTTTATACAACATACCCCATGAAACCCATAGATCCACAAATGTTTTCAGAAACACTAAAGCAGTACACCAGGGCCAAAAATTATAGAACAACCTATAGTGGAGAAAAGAGCTTAGAACAGGACGTAAAAACACTGTCTAAGAGAAACAACATATAGAGTTCATAGGTTAAGTGCATCCTTGGGATACCCAAGTAAACACATAAATATAATAAATAATACACACCATAAAATAAGACCATTTATTTATTAGTGTTAAAATATTTTTGATCTTCATATATAATTTTCCACAGTATTAACTCTTGAAGACATAATAAATCCTGTGAGAAATCTTTATGAGTTTAAAAAAAAAACAACCTCAGATTATAATTTTACTGCGATGGCACAAGGATGTGTTGAACATTGCTCAAACTCTGGCGCCTGATAGACATCAAGGGCTATATGAAAGAATTAGAAATTCTACACTAAGATAGTAAAACTCATAATATATATGCAGCGTTCAAAAAGTCTTAAATAGAACAAAAATGTGTACGCACCCCACATAGACATACAACACACACACACGATTCAAATAAAATATAGTATAGACCATTTTTAGAACAAAACAAGAAGAAACAACAAGTGGTAAATTATTTCAGAGTTCCTTGGATCTTGGACCTCAACTAGGATCAATTTCTTTCAGCATTAAGAGCAGTCCCAATTTATTTCTTCATCTTATAGACTTTAATAGTAATCTGCCTCTGAGCTATTCTAGTGCTCCAGATGAATTTAATAAATAGAAGCCAGAGACACTGGGAAAAAAGGCAAAAGTAGAATATGAGAAGATAAATTGGTTATTTTCTACAGGCCCCAAGTCTCTGAGGAGTTTGAGCTCATAAGTGAGCATGCACATCCCTGATGCTCTAGGACACGATTCAGTCTGGAGCGTCAGTGATGCTCTGGTTGTAATCATCAAGTCCATTAATATTTAATCCATGAAATCTTCCACTTCTAATGTCCTTCCTATTGACTTTTACAACACAAAGCTCTTCTTGACTCCTGATCACAGTTAAGAGCACTTGACCACACTATGACATCCTAGCAGAAAAATCACATTAATTTATTTCATTCTGTTATGAGCAGATCATCTCCCAATTAATCACTATCAATTTCAGAAAATCATCACGGTGAAACAAAATATAAAAGCTCAAATTATTGTAGTGAATTAATCCTGAGTATAAAATAATCAGTCAAAGAATAACACCAAATAATATTGAGGATATCATGGCTATGTCAATGTATCACATGTTTTACTGACCACAAGAAACAATATGGGGGGGGGGAGCTCAGGCATGGTGTGCCTAGTGCATGCTGGGATTTGCATTAAATTCTTTGAACCTGGCAACATCTTTTAGATACAGAAGAGCCTGCTCCTCTAAAAAAATGATATGTTAAAATTTTAATTAACCTTTCAGCACATTGTTCTTTGAAATCCCTGTTTCTTTTATTCCTCCCTTCCAAATGAAACAATGGGTTTCAGCACTCTAGATGAATAGGGAGTGTGAAATAGTACTGAAACAAACGTTTTTATTTTATTTGGAACACATTCTATATTTTAGTCCATTTAAGGGAAGAGCCTTAAAATGGAGCCTTGTAAAAGCAGAAAGGGAACACATTTTTAATGTTAGTTGTATGCAAGAAATAATTTAGGAAGTCCAGTCAATAGACTGTAGTCGAATAATGCTCAGTCTGACATCAGGTGCACGGAGCTGGTCTTTGGGAACAAGGCTGATGAGAACTAATTTGGAGTGGCAAAAGAGAGGGGACCAAGTCAAGGAGTGAAGTAGCAGGGGCAGCAAAGAACAAAGGGGAAGTAAGGTGTGCTTGGAATTCTAAACCTGAGGTGCCAAGTTCAACTTTGTCTCCAGACTCAGAAGAGGTGTACAGAAGAGCAGCTTTCCTTGCTGTGATGAACTACCCTAACGTCTCTGCCTCCTAATACTTCTAATGGCACCCAGTTGGTTTGTTGGTTTGTTTTACCAGCCCTGTCAGGGAGAACACAGATAGTCGTTCCCTGGTTGATGATGAGTGAAGGCCTGATTCCTGGGGCAACTGCCTCAGCTCCTCACTCCCCATGCTCCTCCTCCTGTGATGTGCTCTATAATGTGAGCTGGGAAGAGGCAGAGATTTGAAATCCATCAGCTTTTGAAGCCCATGCTTGGCTGAAGAACATCACAGGCCGTTACCAGTGCCTACAGCATTGCCTTACGAGGCTGACGAAACAATTTATAACCAGCCTTATCCTCGGCAGAAAAGGCTTTAATGGACTGATTTTCACCCGTTATACAGATGGTTTTCCAAATTAGAACTTGATACAAGGCACCTTATTTAGGAGATGATGACCCCAGCTGGTACTGGGGAATCTCCAGAGAAGTTTCAGGATCCTATGAATGAAGACCAAAGCAAGTGACAGAGTTGCATGAGAAACAGATAGTTGGTAAAGAGTTGGCACATTTACAGGGGGGTGGGATAGGGGAAAGGGTGGAACATTACCAGCTCAATAGGACCCATTACACAAGATGAGGCTGAGAGACCTGAGCGAGAAATGTTAAGTTTAAGCAGAGGACGAGGTCCCACGGTGAAACACATCTGGCCAGCTGCAGCTGCTGGGAGTCACCAGTCCTATGGCACTCCTTTCTGCACTTAAGAGCTACTGTTTCAAAGGGTGCTATTAGCTCCTCTTCCATAACAGCAGTTAATTAACATTGCTCATGACCATTGCTCATGACTAGGTGTTTGTCTTGAGCACCTCTCACAAACCTCAAACCCAAGACTTAGAAACTCCCACTGTGTTTTTTTCCTTTAAAAAGCCCTCCCCCTAGACCTTGTGAATGCTCATCTAACCTGCAGCATCAGGGAAGGTTTGCATCCTGAGCTCAAATAAACCCTAATGTGGATTACATTGGAGCAGAATCATGGTGGTCTTTGGGGTCTCAAGCTCTGGGCATCACAAGGCTTGTTGGCTCATTTCGACAAGCACAGACTTGTTCACACACACTAAAGTATATAACTTGAAATACTTAACTTCAGGTGTTACACATCTCAGCCTCTTAAACCTCTGCCAGTACATTTTAGTATTATAATTAGATAGAAGCTACCTTCGAACATCTAGAATGTTTCTGCCCCTAAGCCTGTGGTACATGCTTGTTTTATCTGGCGAGGCCAGGGATCTTCTAGCATTCCTCTCTGCTGGGTTGTTATAATTTTCTTAGGCTTTCCGCCAGTCAAGTGGGAGCTCTCACTCTCTGTCCTACTCTCCTACTTCAGTGACACTGTGAACACCTACAGCAGAGCAGAGAGGAGCTGAATGGGAATGAAGAGATGTAAAACATGTGAGTGCTAGAGAATGACTTGGGGTCCTTTTGTAGACTTTAAGTGATCTAAAGAAGACTGACTGAGTATGCCCACCACCAGCTCAGAAAGTCACTAGATGATAGAGCTGCAGGTAAATGAGGGATAGGCTAGAGGAAAGTGGGCAGAGGGCCTTGCTATGTGGTGCATAGGGAAATAGCTCTGTGTGTGGCAACCATACAGGGAAAGACCAAGCCTGGGACAAACCAACCAACGACTGTCAGCACTGACCTGTTAGAACAAGGCCTCTCAGGCATGAGCTTCTATGTCATATGGTGGGTAGAGTTAAGGCTGGTAGACTAATGACTTTGAGTTTTACAATAACAATGTTAGAAAATGCTTGTGTTTGCCTAGGTTTTGTCTAGACCCTGCCAATGTAAAGGAATCATACAGCAGGGACTAAAGAAGAAGGAAAAAATAAAACGGAGCAATACAAATGTGTTGAGGGACAAGTGGTGGTGACTGTCTTCTACCCTGGAACCAATTCTTCACCATTTCAAGCAAACCACCAATTAAGATGTTTCAAAGCTCTTTGTTTTCTCTTACCATGAGTTAAGCACAGAACTTCAATGTTAAAGGAATGCAATGAGAATTCAATGCCACCATATATCTGAAAGACTTTGCAAAATTTAGGGAAATATGTAGGCTTATCATTATGCAGAATTCAAATTATTTTGATGTTTTATAAAATTAGAATGTACGTCTTCAGTTTAAGTATTCAAACTGTATTTATTTAAACAACATAAAATAAAAAGTTAAAATGTCAAATAAAAATGTTCTAACATTAAAATGGCACTTACTTTGCTTAACATAAATTATGAAAAGCAGTTTTTAAATAAGAAATTGTGATTTAAAAAAAGAACGCGTTACTCAGCTAAGGGCATGCCTAAAGATTGTTTACTCTAGATTCATGCCATTTGAAGGATATGCAAAATATTGCAGAGATATGGGGCTAATTAGAGTCTTCTACATTTTAAACTATCATTCCACAAATGTTTAGAACAAAGGAACACATCAATGTATTCAGTTTGATCATATTTTTCTTTTTACTGCATAAGAAACTCAGTGTGAAAAATATTTTACATTTAAGAGATCAAACGATTTGCAAGTCAGTCTCCAGGTGTGAAGAGTGAGGAGAAGGTGTTAGCAGCCAATTAACCTTTACAGAGCCCGCCCCTTCCCACTCAGCCAGAAGGCAGCAGTTCCTCCTCCTGATGCTCAAGATTTGGGCTACTTTCATGATTCCTTGTCAAACTCAAATATCGGATCCTAAGCCCTCCAGAGGATAACGCTTAGTGACAGTAGATCAAAGGAAATGATTGCTTGAATGTTTACATCTTTAATCTAAATTTACCAAATTATATCTCCATGATGTTATGAAACAATGATACAAGGAAAGTCTACGAGTGATTAATCAAGGTTTATAAATTCTAGTATATATAGTGTGCTTTTTTTCAATGTAAAAGACTTTTAAAAACCAGGCTACTGGCTTGTTATTTCTTAGAAATTGCTTAGGGAATAACACAAAAGAGACAACAGACCTCAGTAAAAAAGAAAGTTGGAAAAAGATCCAAGAGTTTTCTTTTTATAAAAGAGTGTATCTCGCAAACTTAAATAATTTAACTTGTTCTGAAGATGTTGTAATATGAAGGTGTGGAGTATATGTTGTAAACACATTATCTTTGACAAATCCTGCCTGTGTTGTAGATGTTGATAGTACATACTGTAACATGTAACCTGTGATAAGACCCGCCCATGTTGTACATGTTACAAGGCGGATCCTCTGGTTAGAACATGGTGACTGTGAAAAATTGGAATGTTGCAGATGTACAGGCAAATTATTTTGGCCTGTCTTTAGTCCCTCAGTGACTATTCACTGCCCACCTCTGTGTCTGATCTCACACCTCTGTGGCCATCATCAAATACTCTTGTGATATAGTAACTTAACCAGTCTCTAGCTTTCACCCACCAATGCTAGTGATCTCCTCAGATGGGCTTTCCTAGCAGAGACAACCATTTTTCTCCACCCCTGCTACCTGATGTTTCCACCAAATATTTTTTAAAATGCTTCGATTTATGCCTTTCTTTCGTTTTGTAACTATAAAAATTTCATGAAACTATTTCCATATTGAAACATGGTATTTAGGGCAATCTAAATCTGTATTTCTTGTGCACAACTGCTCATAGCTGGTTAAAGAATAAACTGTCTTTTATTTCCCTTGAGGTGTGAGCTATATATTTTGTTAACAGTATACATTGCAGGATGACTAACCTGAGCTAATTTACATACACATCCCTATTTTTGTGATTAAAAACAATCATTCTCAGCACTGTCTAAAGATACAGTATTTAGAAAAGTTAGCATTCATAATGTAAATTTGCCAGAAAGAACCCTATATTAAATTTGAATTTTAGATAATGAATTTCATTAGTATATATTAAGAAGTTGTTTACCTGAATTCAAATGTAAATGACCATGTAGTATTTTATGTGCCAAAGCTTATAATTCTACATTAAATATAACTAGTATGTGTATGTATGTATGTATGTATGTATGTATTAGGCATGTAGCATGTATGTATGTATATGTATGTAATTATTTGTGACACTTTTTAAGTTTTATGGCAGAGATGGCAAGGACGCGTTAGCACTTAAGTATCCCTTTCAAACTAAGTGACCTCAAAAGAGAAGTACTACTATTACAAACTTAGCCAGACTTGAGAAAATTTAACTATTCAGAAAGGTCAACATGCCCCCTCTTTTTCTGTACAGCTGTTATAACTGTTTAGTAAAAGTTATTTTATGTCTGGAGGGGACTTTTGTGGATAGAAAACTATCAAGCACCTTTCAGTCAATTCTGACTTTCAAGTGGGTCAAATCAACACTGAAATAGTTATATCATTCTTTTAACAGCAGTTTACCAATTTCTGATGATTTGAGTACATTAAGATGAAAATGGACTGTCATATTCATCATCTCACTGGAAATCCTGGCGACTTCCTTGTTCTGAGAGGCCAGCTGGTTTCATGCTTATGTTCCAGCTTAAAAGCCCTCTAACGTCACATACTGGGTCTTAGAAATGCCTTTCCAAGCAGAGCCATTGCTGGTGTCAGAAGGCTGAGCCTTGGCAGAGCCTAGAATCTCAGGGCCCTGACTTCTCAGGAATGTTCTTCCTTTTGAAGTTTGGCTGCTACCAGTTGTTTTGGTGAGATAACAAGACGCCAAGATTCCTCAGGGACTCATGCAGGGACTCAGCACTGTCTAAGATTAAATCTGGAATACTTATTTGTAAGCTAAAGGCAAATTTTGTGCTCTTTGAGCAAACTACAAAGCCACTATTATACAGGCCAATTAAAGTAAATATTTCAGCAATAATTATTTAAGTAAAATGTCTTAGAACAAAGAAAAAGATGTTACAGAGTCCATAACTTCATATTTAAGCATTATATTTAGCCTTAATCTTCTTGACAGATTGGGAGAAATGTGGAACCATAATCAGTAGGAACATTTTTCTTGTATGATGAAAAGAGGATGCATGAAATCTCTTTCCTTGAGCAATATGTTCCTTCATGTACTCAGAGCCTGAACCATTGTGAGGAACAACATGTAGTATAGACAAAGGGGTTTGCCCAGCAACCCCAAGAGATTCTTACAACAGTGCCTGCTTCTCTCCATGCACCATCACACATAGTCAGCACCGTGTATAGATAAGGTGGGAAGCACATCTCAGGCAGGAATAGTGAAGAACAATCAAGAAACAACACCAGTGAGATCAGGTGACTGTCCCATCTGTCCAGTTTGTTTCCCTCAATTTAGTCCTAGCTCAGTTATGGTTACTGGATGTTTGGAAGAGAAAAAGGCATAGATAGTAAAGATCCTGACCTGTCACAAGAATGAACAGAGCTTGTTGATTGATACCAGTTATATGATAAGAATATATGTATTAGGGAAAGACACATTTTTTTAAAACCCATTATGGGTTTGAGGATGGGCTAAAATGTAGTATGGGAAGATAACAGGGAGGAGCCTGAGACAATGTAGGCCACTGTTCCCAGGATGCTGCACGAAATTCCATTCTAGTGTATCTTGCTTCATTTAATCTGTCTTTGTATGTTCTCAACATGAAAGGGCACAGGAATGAAGGGAATCCTCATAGCAACAGGGAAATATGCCATCCCATGCAGAATACATCCAACTTTGTTATGGAAATATTTAATCTCAATCAGGGAATTCTACCCATCTTTAACAATTCAGTTCCTGAATAAAAGGCATATGACCTTTTAATAAGCTTTAATAATAAGCTTTAATCAGCACTTCAGCTAGGCAGATATCTACCCTCTATGCTATTTGAATCTATTTCCTCATTGTCTTAGTCAGGGTTTCTATTCCTGCACAAACATCATGACCAAGAAGCAAGTTGGGGAGGAAAGGGTTTATTTGGCTTACACTTCCATACTCCTGTTCATCACCAAGGAAGTCAGGACTGGAACTCAAACAGGTCAGGAAGCAGGAGCTGATGCAGAGGCCATGGAGGCATCTTCTTTACTGGCTTGCTTCCCCTGGCTTGCTCAGCCTGCTCTCTTATAGAACCAAGACTACCAGCCTAGAGATGGTCTCACCCACAATGGGCCTTTCCCCTTTGATCACTAATTGAGAAAATGCCTTACAGTTGGATCTCATGGAGGCATTTCCTCAACTGAAGCTCCCTTCTCTGTGATAACTCCAGCTGTGCCAAGTTGACACAAAACTAGCCAGTACACTCATCATTAAACCAAATTTATGATTTGCCATGTTCCATCTGGACAGGTCTTAACTCCAATTGGCTAGCCCTCATGACCATATTTCTATGACTCACCTACCCCATGATGGTTTCGTCCTCTTTCCACCTTCTTTTCTCTCTGCTCTAGGTTTTCATCAGAAGCCTGTCTATCTCTCTTCTGCCCAACTACTGGCTATGAGCATCTTTATTCACCAATCATGAAAAACTTGAGGGGTGGGGGAGGTTACATAGGGTCACTTGGGTAAGTCACTTGGATACATGAAGACTCTCTCATCCCTGGGGGCATGAACCAGACTTTGAAGGACAGTGATTAGCATTACAATACAAGCAAAAGACCAAACCTCAACAAAACTTAAAGATGTACAATATGAAAACCAGAAATCAAGGCAAGTAAAGACAATGGCTCAGATAGTGACAAAAATGAAACTTGAGCCCCAGTCCACCTATTATCAAGGTCCACATGACTTCCTGAGCAAAATTTCATTTCCAGTTTCATGTGTAGCGGTAGTAACGTCATGTATTAAAATTTGAGGTGTAATAATCCTGATAAACAAAAGGAATGTCCTTAGGTGGAGAACTTTAGCTTCTGAAAGCTCCACTTCCCATGTTCTATGCACAAAGCTGCCCCCCTGCAGGCTAAGGCTGTATAACTTAGCAAATGGCTCCCTAACATCAAACAGACCTTAGTTCTACACATCTTATTTTTTAAGGGTTTCTCACTGAACCTGGACCTCACCAGTTGGCAAGACACTTTGGTTCACGAGCTGCTGGGTTTCACCTAGTTCTGCTAGCTCCTAGTTCCTGGTACTGGGATTACATGAATTCTCACCACCCTGGCTTTTCTGTTAGTATGGGGTGTCTGGACCATTGTTCAGCTAATGATTTACTCACAGAGTCAGTACCACTTTTAGGATTGTTCAAAAAAAAATTATTAACTCCAATTGGAACAACACAGGAACTTGTCTATCACTAAAGATTTGGTGCTAACATGCAAGATAAAAAACATTAATTTCATGCCAGACTGTAACAGCCAAGTACATAGTGGTATGATTTTTAAAATATATTTAAAATGTGTTGGTCCATTCTGGGACAACTTAATTTTCCATGTTTCTGCTTGGGTTCAGTCATCCTTGTACACAGATTTACCCAGAGGTGATTCCTGCTGACTTAATTGCTTATTTTGTTGACTTCCTTCTACCTTTGGTTTCTATTTATTTGACTTATCTGGTTTCCTAGCAGGAGGTCCTTTGTTACCAAACTGCCTGGTCACAAAGAAAGCCCCAGGAGAGCTTGACAGCAATAAAACTAAAGGTCTGCTACAGAACTCTCTCCCAAGGGATAAGATGATAAATCAATTTGTGAGCAATTGGGTGATCATTGCTTTCTAAGTTGCAGTCTCATCAACCTTCAAGGTACATTTTTAGTTTATATGCCCTGACCTTTCACCTTTTAAAAAGGATTCCCAATATAAACTAGTTACATCACTTAAAATGAATATAAATAATAAGAAATAACATTTTTATAACAGTATGTAAACTATTAAAAAAAGGAACAATTAATATTCATATTCAAACAATAACCAACCTATTAGCCATTCACAATATTTGGTTGTTCATTTTGTTTCTGGTGGGGGAGACGGGGGAGTGAGATTAAAGCCGAAGGTTGAACCCATTTCTTCTTCCATAGTTAAAATATGTTGGGCTTTTCCCTCAAAAACCTCTGTTAAAATGTACTATAACAATGCTTTGGTGGGACATGCCTGTAATCTCAGCACCTGGGTGTTGAAAGAATTAAAGGACTGCCTGATTATCTCAAGAATTCGAACTCAGACTGAATATGCTACAGAGTTAGAGACTATCAAATCAAATAGGTCAGTGACTAAGTAAATACATTATAATGTACTATGAAAATTGGTAAAATTTCAGTTCCTACACTACTTAGGGCACAGCATTAACATAAGCAAGCACACTCTCAATCAAACCACACAATAGGCTTTTGACACATATAAAATCAAAATATTGTGATAAATTAAATTTGTGCAATGTTAGCCTTGAATTTTGCTATTGCTAAAGAATTTCAAAGCTGTTGGAAGCTGGGAGTCCTTGGCATGCTCAGCCTCCACTCTAGGTTAACAGACAATAGCTGCGCATTGTTCTCTGTACACAAAGCTTTCCCAGGGCTCCAGAATGCTCCTGTACCTAGACCTTGGCTTTTATCTTAGCAGCTTGTTCTCTGAGTCACAAAGCATGACTCAAGACAATTCATACTCATCAATGAAATATCCTTGACATTCTGAGTGCTAAGAAAAGAAGCATCAACAAGAAGGCCACTAAGCCCCATGCCAGAGAATCTGGTGATGTACATTTCCAAACATTTCTTTCTGTGCAAACAGATATGAAAATAGCACTGTGGTGGAGATGAGACAAGACTGACATTGTATCCATGTGGGTCTAAATTATCTATATCTTCTTCCAGAGCCATTGTCTGACAAATAAAAGAAAACTAAAAACCCGGACTTCTGAGAGGGGTATTAATATCAAGGCTGTTGAATTAATAAAATTACATTATGAATTTCAGACAAAACTGTAAAGTAAAAAAACTTCTGGAAAGCCTCAGGACCAACGTCTCTGATAATAAAAGAAGAGAAACAATGATATTTTCTGTCGCGATATTTCATTTCCCTTCTGGCTAAGGAAATAGACTCATGTCATCTTGAATATACAATTTGGTCACTTTCTCTTAGAGAAGGATCATGAAATTTAGCAGCAAAGCCTTCAAACATACATTTTGACTTAATACAGCCACATTCACTAATTTATTCTCTCCAGAGAATAACTAATGTTCTTTTTTTCAAGAGCATTATTCCTTCAGATTAAGAGCCAAATCCCTTCAGAGCAAAAACACCTCAGAATTTTAAATACCAGTGGAAACTTTAGGTTTATTAGACTTTACTGGGTGTGAGCTATCAGGACGTGGAACTGCAATCTCCTAAAAGTAGTAAAGATGTTGAATTCTTTCAGGACATTCCAAGAGCCTGAAATAGCTGCAGTGAATATCTACATCTAACTGTATGTATTTATAAGAGCAAGACTAGCTTCTCACTGGTATCTCGGGGAGAAAAGGGTTTTCAATGCAAGCACCAGGATAAGGAACCCTCAGCATTCACAAGCAATGGGAAAAGCAGTAAATATTTGCAACTGCAAGGTAGGTGGGGAAAGGACAGAGAGATAGATGGGTCCCTGGAACTCTCTAGTTGTCAAGACAGCCCAGTCAATCACTGAAGTTAAGATTACATAAGAAGGAAGACCAAAGTGTGCATACTTCGCTCCTTCTTAGAAGGGGAGTGGGGGACAAAATGCCCATGGAAGGAGCTACAGAGACAAAGTCCAGAGCAGAGACTGAAGGAATGACTATCCAGAGACTGCCCCACCTGGGCATCCATCCCATAAACAACCAGCAAACCCAGACACTATTGCAGATGCCAACAAGAGCTTGCTGACAGGAGCCTGATATAGCTGTCTCCTGAGGGCTTTTGTCAGTGCCTGGCAAATACAGAAGTAGATGCTCACAATCATCCATCGGGCAGAGCACAAAGTCCCCAATGAAGGAGCGAGAGAAAGTATCCAAGGAGCTGAAGGTGTTAGCAGCCCCATAGGAGGAACAACAATATGAACTAACCAGTAACCTCAGAGCTCACTGGAACTAAACCACCAATCAAAGAAAACACACAGAGGGACTCATGGCTTTAACTGCATATGTAGCAGAGGATGACCTAGTTAGTTGGTCATCAATGGGAGGAGAGGCCCTTGGTCCTGTGAAGGTTCTATGCCCTACCATAGGGGAATGCCTGGGCCAGGAAGCAGGAGTGGGTGGGTTGGGGAGCAGGGGGAGGGTGGAGAGGATAGGGGATTTTTGGAGGGGAAACTAGGAAAGGGGAAACATTTGAAATGTAAATAAAGAAAATATCTAATAGAAAAAGATGTTAAAAAAATAAAAAAGATTACATAAGGAAAACTTTTCTCTAAATGTCATGTGGGAAGACATTGAGAAAGACATCAACATCAACCTCTGATGCCCACATGCTTTTGCATACATGTATGTCCACTCACCCCCCCCCACATATACACAGACAACTATATATATATATATATATATATATATATATATATATGCATAAGTCAAACACCTAAAAGCTTATTGAAATGAATTCTGAGTATGTACTGTTTTGTTACTTTGTGAGTTGATGTTTCATGTGTCCATATCTTTGAGAAGTTTAAAAATGCCCCCCCCCCAAAAAACAAAAAACAAAAAAAAAAAACAAAGAAAAGGTTTTTTAAGATCTAAAACAAAATAGTCAACTGGTCACAATCATGTAAGAACTGGCAGGGACGCCTAACCTGAGGCCTACACATTGTACATATCTAAGGGTAGCTGTGAATGTGATCTGAAACAAATTGTATTTTTTTTTTGCAATGTCATGTCACAATATTATAAAACTGGACACTCTGGGCAGAACATTCAATAAATTTTTCTTATTAATATACTTAATAAGGAAAATCCACTGGAATCATTAATATAAAGAACAAAATTAATATAATAATAAGCCCAACAATCAAGGTACTGTGATCAAGTATTGATAAAGCATTTGGAATTTCAAAATTATATCAATTTCCAGGAAAACAAAGCCATTCCTGTGTTAAAGAACTGATAGCCTGAGTGACTGATAGAACTTTGTGACCATAGAGAGCTGGCATATGGCCGACAAAGAGCTAAACTATCTCGGACAATCTGTAGTTCCCCTGACAGTTTTTCATTTCCTACTCCTACATCTGACCTAATGTAAGACTCTGGCATCAAAAAACAAAACAAAACAAAAAACACCGTGCGGTGGTGGCGCACCCCTTTAATCCCAGCACTCGGGAGGCAGAGGCAGGCGGATTTCTGAGTTTGAGGCCAGCCTGGTCTACAGAGTGAGTTCCAGGACAGCCAGGGCTATACAGAGAAGAAACCCTGTCTCGAAAAAACAAAATAAAAACAAACAAACAAACAAACAAAAAAGACTGGCAGGTCTTAGCTTACCGGGGAGTCCCTGAGTGAACAATGCAGATGCTGGAATCCATGCAAAAAGCAAGAGGAATTTATTGTTCCAGTGCACAGGGGTCGTCCCAGACCTGAAGGAGAGGCGGCAACCCCTGGAGGCCAGCTCAGCGAGTTTTTATATGGTTTCCACCGGCTGAATAGAGCGCCAGTGACTAGGCACAATCTGATTGGCAGAACAGTGCACCCTTTACACTGATTGGTCTTTAGGGAATGGAGAAACAGGAGCTTACTCAGCCTCTCCCTTCCTGCCTATGTACTCTCTGATCTGTCTCTTCCAGGGTGGGCGGTGTCTGGGGTTATTTTTAATGGCTCTGACCTCTTCACTAACATCCCTTGAACTTTCAGTTAACATCTTTAGAATTTACTAACTTTGAAGATTACTGTCCTCCGTCAGCCCCCAAGGTTAAGAATGAATCAGAAAGCATCTGACCCCTACAATAGTTTCCTCTGCTAAGTTAGCTGTAACTTGCCTACCTGCTTTTTCACCTATGTGTTTAGAGGGTGAAAGAGTGCCCTAACTGACTGAACCCTCTGTTCTGTAACTAATAAAATCTAACGACATATTTCCAGGTGGAGCATGTTATTTATGACAGTTTGAATACATGATCTCAGGTCATATTGCCTGATATTTAACTCAAGAATCAACTATCTCTTAATTGTTTGAGGGTAAAACCGGCAGGAACCTTGACAAACTATAGATCCAGAATGAAACCCTTGGGTGATTATTGTTACAGAAAACAAGGAAAATCTAAACAACACAAAGATATCATAGTCATGTCATAAGATCTGTGAAGTACAGCGACTGGAAAAGCATGCAGGTATGCTGATTTATTCAAAACAAATCAGCTTTCATGACGATTCCTTCATTGTGCTTATTAAGCAGGACCAGGAACCTATGATGTTTGTGTGTGCATCGCAAGAGAAATATATGGCAA
Source organism: Mus musculus (assembly GCF_000001635.26). NCBI lineage: Eukaryota > Metazoa > Chordata > Mammalia > Rodentia > Muridae > Mus > Mus musculus. The sequence continues at coordinate 16,180,432 of NC_000071.6, read as the reverse complement.
ATGCATCAATGATAGAAACATAAATGCTCACTACATGTAAAAAAGAGATAATCCAGTTGTAAAAAATTAGGGAGATTTCAAGTTTCCTATTGTAGATTATTTTTTTTGCTTGTTTTAAAACTTTTCTTTATCCAAGCCTAACCTTGTACTCACTGAATACCAGAGGAAGGCTTGAAAGTGTAAGCTCAGGAGCTTTGCAAAGGTCATTGAGCTCTTGCCTCTCTGAAAGGGAAAGGCTAATTAATATTCCTCAGACCAAGGGGAGGGAGAGCCGACCTTCCGGTGGGGACACATTCCGCAGGACAGACCGTTGCCCACCTTCAGACAAGGGAAGTACTTGCCACCTCATTCCTCCTGCCTTGAAAACTGTATACAAAGCTCACTGAACAATCTGCAGAGGGCCGCCACCTCTCCTTTGGGTCTGTGACGACCCCAGTGCACTGGAACAATAAATTCTTCTTGCCTTTTGCATTGATTCCCAACTCCCCATGGTTCACTCAGAGACTCCATGATGAACTAAGGCTTTCCAGAGTCTTACAGGCTCTGGACTTCTAGCCCTCCTGTCTCTACCCTATGAGTTCTAGAATAACAGGACTGATGGAAAAAGCCCAAGTTCCCTTCAACTTTAGGTTTAGTCCTGTTTTGTCAGACCTATATATAACCTTGAATGGCCTTCAACTTGCAAGTACTTTATCTTCTGAGCCCAAGTGCTTCTCACCAATCCAAACAACTCCTTAATTGTGTCCCTATTGGGTAAGGGTGATGAGAAGGAATTAAAATTTAACAGATGATCAAGACTCTATGGTAGAGAAGTAATAGGAGCAACAGATCATCTGGAATGTCTACAGGCAATTGAGACAGGACATAGAAATAGTGAGCATGCAATACTGTAAATGAGCCAAGAGCTCAGAAAAAGTCTAGGTGGGATTAGACCTGAACTCAGGTAACTATCTGGGGAGAAAGAATAGGCTCTCAAGAGGAGAGTAAGGATGGTAACCCAAAACTAGACAACTGCTGTGATGAGAGAGGTTGGGAAGAACACTGACAAGGGGTTGGGTAGTGGCAAGAGGAACTCCCAGAAAGTGGCGTTTCAGACACTAAGAGAAATAAAATATCCAAAGGAAGAGACATTTCAAGGTTGCACAAATACCAAGTATGAAATTAAACAGAAAAGGCTGATTTGGTTTTGGGAAGTGAGGTACAAAGGAGGCACAACATGAAGCTTGATCAAATAGACTGGAAGATAAGGATGAAATCAAAGGGGAGACCTCGTATTTCAATTGAATTGTGCAGTATAAGACAAAGACAGAGGGAAAGCCATGAAACAAAAGGGTGTGTGGTGTTCAATGTTATTTGTTTGCATTCTTTGTTGTTTGTTTGCATTTCTGTTTGTTTTCTAATGCTAAAAGACCCAGTTTTTATATTGAAAGTATTGAAGAAGAAATAAATGGCAAAGCAAGGCATGGTGGTGCATGACTTTAATCCCAGTGCTCTCAAGACCGAGGCAAGGGCACCTCTGTGAGTCCTAAGACAGTTAAGGCTATGGAAAGAAATCTTGTCTGAAAAATACAAAGAGTGAAAGAAAGATAGGAAGGGAGGGAGAGAGGAAGGGAGGGAGGGAGGGAGGGAGGGAGGGAGGAAGAAAGGAAGGAAGGATGGAAGGGCCTTACAGTAATATATCAGCTGTATTATATGGTTGAAAGATTGCAATAAATTGATATGAATGAACTTTAAAAGAGTTTACTTTATTGGGGGCAGTTGGCACTCACCAAATTTCAACTCCAGTAACAAAGTCTAGTTTGTGCTTCAAAGAAATTATAGAAGAACACTGTATTAGACTATCACATAGTTCTTTCTCAACTTATAAAAATAAGCATGACATCCCTAAATGTCTGTTTAGAGCAATCTTTTGGGGTGATTTTCTTTGCTCTTTCTATTTGTCATCAACTGAATTATTTTTAGTATCTTTTCATTATACTGGACAGTATGTTTCTACTTGAAAGAACTTACTAAGACCTCAGTCACCATCACCCACTCATTTGGGCAGCATTCAATGTCCAAAAGAATCCCACTGCAACTGTACCCCAAAGTCTGCACAAAGGGCCTGAACTTCATGCTTGGCTCCTTTACTTAAAAGCTAAAGATTTCCTGGTAGCATCAGAGAAAGGTTTTAGATCATGTGTTTAACTCCTGGAACAGTCTCTCTTCCCCACAGCAATATTAGCAAAGCCATTAACATATCTTTAATTCCACAAAATTGAATCCATTCCAGCATCTAATGTTATTTATCCTCAATTCAAAATTATCTCTGGGAATAGAGTTATTGTTCCAGAACTCAGTCCTTAAAGGGCTCCAGTAAATGTGTGTGTGTGTTCTCCTCCTTCCCGGGCCATGAAGGAGAAGATGCTCCTTACAATTATACCTTCAAAGTTTTTAAGGTGCTAGGCACATTTACATAACTAGCCTAAATTAACTTATAACAAATTTTAGGAGCTACAGATAAACAGAGCAAGAGCAGACTCAATGAATAGCCTAAATATGACGATATAGGCTAAGAACTGACAAAATTTCTTTAGATGCATTCACTTCTTGAAAGTCACATGATTGTCTCATCAGGGGAAGGTGGATATCCCCAGGAGGCCAAAGGACATAGGAAGGATGAGGAGGAAGTGGGAGATAAAGGCTACTTGCAAAACATGTCTTCTGTCATAGAGAGAAGGCTCCAATAAATATGAATGAGTCATTTCCTTCAGGTCCTTTGTGGCACAGACTAAGTGCTGACTTGCAATCCATATTCACTGACACTAGTTAGGATTTGGAATAGTGTCATTCTATCCATCTCTACATAGTGTTCACTGTATTTCCAGCTTAAAGAAATTTCAATGAGGCAAGTAGCCATGGCAGGAGTGGAAGCTGGCAAGTGCTTAACAGGGAGTTAATTCCCTTTAAGGGACTATGCCGACCTACTTGAGATCATCTCAGACGAACTTGGAGTTTCTCGAAATGATTTGTATGGGAGACAAATGGAGATCATAGGAGCAGAGGCACAAAGACTGAATGGCTCAAGGACACAGTTGTATTGATGAGCACAGCAGAGCTGAGATCATAAAGAAATAGATATTTCAAGAGAATATTATTTTGCCAAAACTGCAGAGCAAGTTAGTGTCAGATGCAAAATTTATGTAGATTTGTATAACTCTAAGCCCAGTGCTTCATAACAGCTGCGGGTAAATAAATATATTCCAGCATATAAAAGCACAGTTCAACACAATTTTTCATAATCTCTTCAGTAATATTGACAGTAAAGTTTACAAGTAAAAACAGATACCCCAATAGTGCAAGTTATTATTTTTTTAATAAAAATATATGCAGGATATCATCTGTCATGCTTTGTACTAGACTCTTTCTGTATAGCGTTAGCCAAACTTCTCAGCCCTGGAAGTTTACATGATAGTTTTAAAAAACGTGGAGAAAGTATATGCATTTTTTTCAATGCATACAAGCATTAGGAATTCACATAGAATAGCAAATCTAATATTGGTCAATCAAAGCCACAGAGGGATTTCAGGGATGAGCAAAGGCCTGAAAGGAGTGAAGCAAATCCTTTTAAGAGAATATCAGTGATTTACTCTGGGTGTTTATCCCACGTGAATCAACCATTAGACTGGTACTGCATAGTAAACTTAGAAAATATTAATTAGACACAACCACAAAGCACCAGGCATACCCTGAATTGATGAACTTTTGTTCATGAGTCTGTGCATGTGTGCATGTGTATTTGCATCTGTGTGGGTGCAGTTGTGTATGCTGGTACTCATATGGGCAGACCTATGGACAGCCAAAGCCACAATCCAAAGTCCTACTTCATTACTTTCTCTCCTTATTCACTGAGGCAGGAGGTCTCAGCTTAACTCATAGCTGGCTTGTAAGGCTAGTCTAACTTACCTCTTGACCTGGGGATCCTTTGATTCAGCCTTCTGAAGGACAGAAGGACAGACAGCTGCTACATCAGCATAATATTCACTTAGTGCATAGAATCTATATGTAGGTCTTCGTGTTTGCATTGGCAAATAGTGTGTGCACTGAGGCACATCTCCAATCCCTAGCTGAAGGCTTTTAATCAATGAAGAGAAAAAATAAAGGTTTGGGAGGTAACTCTTCTGACTATGAATTATATGTAATTTGTAGCCATTTATAATGTTTATATGTGCTTCTTGTCTTTTTCTCTTGGGTTCAAAATTTAACATAGTAAATCTTTAATTCAACACAAATAAGTACTCCACAAAAATTAAGAAAATATTGTTTATATTGTAGTATGTAATAAAATATCTGACATAAAGATTTTCTTTTGACAGCTGTAATTTCAGCACTAGCAGGTGGAAGTAATTGACTCCTTAAATATCAACGAGGAGGATTTTGGGCACTCTCTGTGGCTGGAACTCTTAAACATTGCAGCAATTTAAGAAATCTCAGTAGCTGATTATTTCCATCACCTCAGTCTCAGAACATGGAGCCAGCAACATGATCATGAATAGCTTGGAGCAGAGTAGTCCTGTACCAATTCTCAGAGAGGTACAGCTTTCCAACTTCTCTTCATATTCTTGAGTGGATGGAAAGGGAAGGAAAGAAACTTCTCACACAACCCCTATAAAATCTAAAGTTTCATTGTCATGGGCCATGCCACAGTCATGTTCTAGTGAGGACTGTTTGCTATCTTCTTTTTTTTTTTTTCCATTTTTTATTAGGTATTTCGCTCATTTACATTTGCAATGCTATACCAAAAGTCCCCCATAGCCACCCACCCCCTCTCCCCTACCCACCCACTCCCCTTTTATGGCCCTGGCGTTCCCCTGTACTGGGGCATATAAAGTTTGCGTGTCCAATGGGCCTCTCTTTCGAGTGATGGCCGACTAGGCCATCTTTTGATGCATATGCAGCTAGAGTCAAGAGCTCCGGGGTACTGGTTAGTTCATAATGTTGTTCCACCTATAGGGTTGCAGATCCCTTTAGCTTCTTTGGTACTTTCTCTAGCTCCTTCATTGGGGGCCATGTGATCCATCCAATAGCCGACTGTGAGCATCCACTTCTATGTTTGCTAGGCCCAGGCATACTCTGACAAGAGACAACTATATCAGGGTCCTTTCAGCATAATCTTGCTAGTGTATGCAATGGTGTCAGCATTTGGAAGCTGATTATGGGATGGATCCCCGGATATGCTAGTGTCTACATGGTCCATCCTTTTATCTCAGCTCCAAAATTTTGTCTCTGTAACTCCTTCCAAGGGTGTTTTGTTCCCACTTCTAAGGAGGGGCATAGTGTTCACACTTCAGTCTTCATTTTTCTTGAGTTTCATGTGTTTAGGAAATTGTATCTTATATCTTGGGTATCTTAGGTTTTGGGCTAATATCCACTTATCAGTGAGTACATATTGTGTGAGTTCCTTTGTGAATGTGTTACCTCACTCAGGATGATGCCCTCCAGGTCCATCCATTTGGCTAGGAATTTCATAAATTCATTCTTTTTAATAGCTGAGTAGTACTCCATTGTGTAGATGTACCACATTTTCTGTATCCATTCCTCTGTTGAGGGGCATCTGGGTTCCTTCCAGCTTCTGGCTATTATAAATAAGGCTGCTATGAACATAGTGGAGAATGTGTCCTTCTTACCAGTTGGGGCATCTTCTGGATATATGCCCAGGAGAGGTATTGCTAGATCCTCCCGTAGTACAATATCCAGTTTTCTGAGGAACCGCCAGACTGATTTCCATAGTGGTTGTACAAGCCTGCAATCCCACCAACAATGGAGGAGTGTTCCTCTTTCTCCACATCCACGCCAGCATCTGCTGTCACCTGAATTTTTGATCTTAGCCATTCTGACTGGTGTGAGGTGGAATCTCAGGGTTGTTTTGATTTGCATTTCCCTGATGATTAAGGATGTTGAGCATTTTTTCAGGTGCTTCTCTGCCATTCGGTATTCCTCAGGTGAGAATTCTTTGTTCAGTTCTGAGCCCCATTTTTTAATGGGGTTATTTGATTTTCTGAAGTCCACCTTCTTGAGTTCTTTATATATGTTGGATATTAGTCCCCTATCTGATTTAGGATAGGTAAAGATCCTTTCCCAATCTGTTGGTGGTCTTTTTGTCTTATTGACGGTGTCTTTTGCCTTGCAGAAACTTTGGAGTTTCATTAGGTCCCATTTGTCAATTCTCGATCTTACAGAGCAAGCCATTGCTGTTCTGTTCAGGAATTTTTCCCCTGTACCCATATCTTCAAGGCTTTTCCCCACTTTCTCCTCTATAAGTTTCAGGGTCTCTGGTTTTATGTGAAGTTCCTTGATCCACTTAGATTTGACCTTAGTACAAGGAGATAAGTATGGATCGATTCGCATTCTTCTACATGATAACAACCAGTTGTGCCAGCACCAATTGTTGAAAATGCTGTCTTTCTTCCACTGGATGGTTTTAGCTCCCTTGTCGAAGATCAAGTGACCATAGGTGTGTGGGTTCATTTCTGGGTCTTCAGTTCTATTCCATTGGTCTACTTGTCTGTCTCTATACCAGTACCATGCAGTTTTTATCACAATTGCCCTGTAGTAAAGCTTTAGGTCAGGCATGGTGATTCCGCCAGAGGTTCTTTTATCCTTGAGAAGAGTTTTTGCTATCCTAGGTTTTTTGTTATTCCAGATGAATTTGCAAATTGCTCCTTCTAATTCGTTGAAGAATTGAGTTGGAATTTTGATGGGGATTGCATTGAATCTGTAGATTGCTTTTGGCAAGATAGCCATTTTTACAATGTTGATCCTGCCAATCCATGAGCATGGGAGATCTTTCCATCTTCTGAGATCTTCTTTAATTTCTTTCTTCAGAGACTTGAAGTTTTTATCATACAGATCTTTTACTTCCTTAGTTAGAGTCACGCCGAGATATTTTATATTATTTGTGACTATTGAGAAGGGTGTTGTTTCCCTAATTTCTTTCTCAGCCTGTTTATTCTTTGTGTAGAGAAAGGCCATTGACTTGTTTGAGTTAATTTTATATCCAGCTACTTCACCAAAGCTGTTTATCAGGTTTAGGAGTTCTCTGGTGGAATTTTTAGGGTCACTTATATATACTATCATATCATCTGCAAAAAGTGATATTTTGACTTCCTCTTTTCCAATTTGTATCCCCTTGATCTCCTTTTGTGTCGAATTGCTCTGGCTAATACTTCAAGTACTATGTTGAAAAGGTAGGGAGAAAGTGGGCACCCTTGTCTAGTCCCTGATTTTAGTGGGATTGCTTCCAGCTTCTCTCCATTTACTTTGATGTTGGCTACTGGTTTGCTATAGATTGCTTTTATTATGTTTAGGTATGGGCCTTGAATTCCTGATCTTTCCAAAACTTTTATCATGAATGGGTGTTGGATCTTGTCAAATGCTTTTTCTGCATCTAACGAGATGATCATGTGGTTTTTGTCTTTGAGTTTGTTTATATAATGGATTACATTGATGGATTTTCGTATATTAAACCATCCCTGCATCCCTGGAATAAAACCTACTTGGTCAGGATGGATGATTTCTTTAATGTGTTCTTGGATGCGGTTAGCGAGAATTTTATTAAGGATTTTTGCATCGATATTCATAAGAGAAATTGGTCTGAAGTTCTCTATCTTTGTTGGATCTTTCTGTGGTTTAGGTATCAGAGTAATAGTGCCTTCATAAAATGAGTTGGGTAGAGTACCTTCTACTTCTATCTTGTGAAATAGTTTGTGCAGAACTGGAATTAGATCTTCTTTGAAGGTCTGATAGAACTCTGCACTAAACCCATCTGGTCCTGGGCTTTTTTTGGCTGGGAGACTATTAATAACTGCTTCTATTTCTTTAGGGGATATGGGACTGTTTAGAAGGTCAAGTTGATCCTGATTCAACTTTGGTACCTGGTATCTGTCCAGAAATTTGTCCATTTCGTCCAGGTTTTCCAGTTTTGTTGAGTATAAGCTTTTGTAGAAGGATCTGATGGTGTTTTGGATTTCTTCAGGATCTGTTGTTATGTCTCCCTTTTCATTTCTGATTTTGATGATTAGGATTTTGTCCCTTTGCCCTCTAGTGAGTCTAGCTAAGGGCTTATCTATCTTGTTGATTTTCTCAAAGAACCAACTCCTCGTTTGGTTAATTCTTTGAATAGTTCTTCTTGTTTCCACTTGGTTAATTTCACCCCTGAGTTTGATTATTTCCTGCCGTCTACTCCTCTTGGGTGAATTTGCTTCCTTTTTTTCTAGAGCTTTTAGATGTGTTGTCAAGCTGCTAGTATGTGTTCTCTCCCGTTTCTTCTTGGAGGTACTCAGAGCTATGAGTTTCCCTCTTAGAAATGCTTTCATTGTGTCCCAAAGGTTTGGGTACGTTGTGGCTTCATTTTCATTAAACTCTAAAAAGTCTTTAATTTCTTTCTTTATTCCTTCCTTGACCAAGGTATCATTGAGAAGAGTGTTGTTCAGTTTCCACGTGAATGTTGGCTTTCCATTCTTAATGTTGTTATTGAAGATCAGTCTTAGGCCATGGTGGTCTGATAGGATACATGGGACAATTTCAATATTTTTGTATCTGTTGAGGCCTATTTTGTGACCAATTATATGGTCAATTTTGGAGAAGGTCCCGTGAGGTGCTGAGAAGAAGGTATATCCTTTTGTTTTAGGATTAAATATTCTGTAGATATCTGTCAGGTCCATTTGTTTCATAACTTCTGTTAGTTTCACTGTGTCCCTGTTTAGTTTCTGTTTCCACGATCTGTCCATTGATGAAAGTGGTGTGTTGAGGTCTCCCACTATTATTGTGTGAGGTGCAATGTGTGCTTTGAGCTTTACTAAAGTGTCTTTAATGAATGTGGCTGCCCTTGCATTTGGAGCGTAGATATTCAGAATTGAGAGTTCCTCTTGGAGGATTTTACCTTTGATGAATATGAAGTGTCCCTCCTTGTCTTTTTTGATAACTTTGGGTTGGAAGTCGATTTTATCCGATATTAGAATGGCTACTCCAGCCTGTTTCTTCAGACCATTTGCTTGGAAAATTGTTTTCCAGCCTTTCACTCTGAGGTAGTGTCTGTCTTTTTCCCTGAGATGGGTTTCCTGTAAGCAGCAGAATGTTGGGTCCTGTTTGTGTAGCCAGTCTGTTAGTCTATGTCTTTTTATTGGGGAATTGAGTCCATTGATATTAAGAGATATTAAAGAAAGGTAATTGTTGCTTCCTGTTATTTTTGTTGTTAAAGTTGGCATTCTGTTCTTGTGGCTGTCTTCTTTTAGGTTTGTTGAGGGATTATCTTCTTGTTTTTTCTAGGGCGTGGTTCCCGTCCTTGTATTGGTTTTTTTCTGTTATTATCCTTTGAAGGGCTGGATTCGTGGAGAGATAATGGGTGAATTTAGTTTTGTCGTGGAATACTTTGGTTTCTCCATCTATGGTAATTGAGAGTTTGGCTGGGTATAGTAGCCTGGGCTGGCATTTGTGTTCTCTTAGTGTCTGTATAACATCTGTCCAGGCTCTTCTGGCTTTCATAGTCTCTGGTGAAAAATCTGGTGTAATTCTGATAGGCTTGCCTTTATATGTTACTTGACCTTTTTCCCTTACTGCTTTTAGTATTCTATCTTTATTTAGTGCATTTGGTGTTCTGATTATTATGTGTCGGGAGGAATTTCTTTTCTGGTCCAGTCTATTTGGAGTTCTGTAGGCTTCTTGTATGTTCATGGGCATCTCTTTCTTTAGATTTGGGAAGTTTTCTTCAATAATTTTGTTGAAGATGTTTGCTGGTCCTTTGAGTTGAAAATCTTCATTCTCATCCACTCCTATTATCCGTAGGTTTGGTCTTCTCATTGTGTCCTGGATTTCCTGGATGTTTTGAGTTAGGATCTTTTTGCATTCCATTTTCTTTGATTGTTGTGCCGATGTTCTCTATGGAGTCTTCTGCACCTGAGATTCTCTCTTCCATCTCTTGTATTCTGTTGCTGATGCTGGCATCTATGGTTCCAGATTTCTTTCCTAGGGTTTCTATCTCCAGCGTCGCCTCACTTTGGGTTTTCTTTATTGTGTCTACTTCCCTTTTTAGGTCTAGTATGGTTTTGTTCATTTCCATCACCTGTTTGGATGTGTTTTCCTGTTTTTCTATAAGGACTTCTACCTGTTTGGTTGTGTTTTCCTGTTTTTCTTTAAGGACTTGTAACTCTTTAGCAGTGTTTTCCTGTTTTTCTTTAAGGACTTGTAACTCTTTAGCAGTGTTCTCCTGTATTTCTTTAAGTGAGTTATTGAATTCCTTCTTTATGTCCTCTACCATCATCATGAGATATGCTTTTAAATCCAGGTTTACCTTTTCAGGTGTGTTAGGGTGTCCTGGATTGGGCGAAGTGGGCGTTCTGGGTTCTGATGATGGTGAGTGGTCCTGGCTTCTGTTAGTAGGATTCTTACGTTTACCTTTCGCCATCTGGCAATCTCTGGAGTTAGTTGTTATAGTTGTCTTTGTTAAGAGATTGTTCCTCTGTTGATTTTGTTACCCTCTATCAGCAGGCGTGGGAGACAAGCTCTCTTCTCTGAGTTTCAGTGGTCAGAGCAGTCTCTGTAGGCAAGCTCTCCTCTTTCAGGGAAGGTGTACAGTTATCTGGTGTTTGGACCTCCTCCTGGCTGAAGGTGAAGGCCCAAAACAGGATCTTTCCCAGAAGCTGTGTTGCTTTGGCCAGGAAGGTGGCCAGTTGTCTGGAGTCGAAGATGTCGCCGCCTGAGAAGCTCTGTGGCTCTTGTCAGGAAGGAGGCCGGCCCTCTGGAGCTGAGGATGGCGCTGCCTCAGAAGCTCTGTGGATCTTGCCGGGAAGGTGGCTGGTTGTCTGGAGCTGAAGATGGCGCCACCCAGAAGCTCTGCGACTCTCGCCCGTCCTAGGCTGGCACTCTGTATTCCACACGGTCACCCGTGCAGCCTGCCCTCCGCGGAGTCCCGGAGCCAAGAAGGCTCCCGCCAGCGCCTGTGCCACAAACCTCTCAGGCCGGGCAGACCCCCGTGCTCTCACCAGGAAGGTGGCCGGCTGTCTGGAGCTGAAGATGGCGCCGCCCAGAAGCTCTGCGACTCTCGCCCGTCCCAGAAACGGCTGGCACTCTGTATTCCACACGGTCACCCGTGCAGCCTGCCCTCCGCGGAGTCCCGGAGCCAAGAAGGCTCCCGCCGGCGCCTGTGCCACAAACCTCTCAGGCCAGGCAGACCCCCGTGCTCTCACCAGGAAGGTGGCCGGCTGTCTGGAGCTGAAGATGGCGCTGCCCAGAAGCTCTGCGACTCTCGCCCGTCCTAGAAACGGCTGGCACTCTGTATTCCACACGGTCACCCGTGCAGCCTGCCCTCCGCGGAGTCCCGGAGCCAAGAAGGCTCCCGCCAGCGCCTGTGCCACAAACCTCTCAGGCCGGGCAGACCCCCGTGCTCTCACCAGGAAGGTGGCCGGCTGTCTCTGTTTGCTATCTTCTAAATTGGACTTTAATGGAAATAAAACAAAATGTGTGGCCAGAGTGAACACCAGAAATGTGATAAAGAGTAAAAGCAACATGTTTGGCCGGATAATAAGTATTTAAAGGTACTGCTTTTCCTTTTCAATGTAAGAATCAAGATATGAGCTATTACTCAAGCTAAGTCACAATTTAAAGCCACCGTTTTCACAAACTTCTCTGTTGCCTTACACTTTTTTATTAGATATTTTCTTCACTTACATTTCAAATGCTATCCCAAAAGTCCCCTATACCCTCCCCGCGCCCTGCTCCCCAACCCACCCACTCCCACTTCTTGGCCCTGGCATTCCCCTGTACTGAGGCATATAAAGTTTGCAAGACCAAGGGGCCTCTCTTCCCAATGATGGCTGACTAGGCCATCTTCTGCTACATATGCAGCTAGAGACAGGAGCTCCAGGGGGTACTGGTTACTTCATATTGTTGTTCCACCTATAGGGTTGCAGACCCCTTTAGATCCTTGGGTACTTTCTCTAGCTCCTCCATTGGGGGCCCTGTGTTCCATCCAATAGATGACTGTGAGCATCCACTTCTGAATTTGCCAGGCACTGGCATAGCCTCACTTGAGACAGCTATATCAGGGTCCTTTCAGCAAAATCTTGCTGGCATATGCAATAGTGTCTGGGTTTGGTGGCTGATTATGGGATGGATCCCCGGGTGGGAAAGTCTTTGGATGGTCCATCCTTTTGTCTTAGCTCCAAACTTTGTCTCTGTAACTCCTTCCATGGGTGTTTTGTTCCCTATTCTAAAGAGGAATGAAGTATCCACATTTTGGTCTTCCTTCTTGATTTTCTTGTGTTTGCAAATTGTATCTTGGGTATTCTAAGTTTCTAGGCTAATATCCACTTATCAGTGAGTGCATATCAAGTGACTTCTTTTGTGATTGGGTTACCTCACTAAGGATGATATTCTCTTAATCATCAGGGAAATGCAAATCAAAACAACCTTGAGATTACACCTCCCTCCAGTCAGAATGGCTAAGATCACAAATTCAGGTGACAGCAGATGCTGGTGAGGATGTGGAGAAAGAGGAACACTCCTCCATTGCTGGTGGGATTGCAAGCTGGTACAACCACTCTGGAAATCAGTCTGGCAATTCCTCAGAAAATTGGACATTGTACTACCGGAAGATCCAGCAATACCTCTCCTGGGCATATATCCAGAAGATGTTGCAACTGGTAATAAGGACGAATGCTCCACTATGTTCATAGTAGCCTTATTTATAACAGCCAAAAGCTGGAAAGAATCCAGATGTCCCTCAACAGAGGAATGGATACAGAAAATGTGGTACTTTTACACAATGGAGTACTACTCAGCTATTAAAATCAACGAATTTATGAAATTTTTGGGCAAATGGATGGATCTGTAGGATATCATCCTGAGTGAAGTAACCCAATCACAAAAGAAGTCACTTGATGTGCCTTACACTTTCATTATGAGCACAAATGCTTAGATAAAAGCATCAAAAGTTATTCTACTTCTTTTTCATTAGTTTCCTTTCCTGTTGTTAGGGAACATTAATTTTGTGCTCTGGCTCATTTTAATCTATTTTTATGATGGGGCAGATTCTTAAGGAGCATCAAATAAACAGTAATTACACAAGGTTTTGTATATAGCAATAACGTGACAAAAAATAAATATGCAAGCTAAATAACCAGAGGGAAAAATTATGAAAGACTAAATTGAATCATAGGCTGGAATGATTTTGATGATCCATCAAATTCATTTATTCACTTATGGAGACTGCAAGCCATCCTCCAATTTTGAGATGCAAAAATTGGTCTTTTCATATCCAGCATGTACAGCAAGTTGTCTCAGAGAACACTGTTTGTCTCTGTGCATTAAAATCAAAATAAGCACAGCATGTTTCCTCATTGCTCTAACCATCCGTGCTATGATTGACATGGATGATGTAATTCCATGAAATGAATAGGGACAGATGAAATGATATAGAATGCCTACTTACTCACACAAATACACATTTTTGAATGTTATAATATTAAAGGAATATCTTGATACATGGCTTAGTAAAATGTTTCTGACAATTACAGAATTAAAGTTATATTAGAGTGCTAAATTAGCGTGATTGACTCAATAACATTCAACTCCACCAGAAAAATTTTCCTCTTCTAATTTATTTTCCCCATGCAGCAGAATCTAAAACGGTTCTGCGAATGTTTTATTTACTGGCCAATTTGTAGACATCTCCACTCAGCCTACACAGTAACAAGCTGGCACTAATAAGCCATACATAAAGATCCTAGTTATTAAAATACAAATTAGGCACCCCTTATGTTTATACATGTGTAAGTACAATTAATAGTGCAGGCTTAGTTGGAAACAAAATTGCTTTAGTTAACCAGCCGTTGCAATGCAATCAAATGAGATCTCAGATGCAATTGGAAAAGATCTGTTTGGTGGAAATAATAGAAATTATTTCATGCGGAACAATTAGTTTACCAAGCTTGCCACCCCCACTCCTACCCACCTGCCCTTAATCAAATGATTTGTCCATCCTAAGTGACATGATATGCCTCCTTTAACACCCATACGTTGCATGGAGGCCTGCCAGACACAGCTGGACGATGTAGTTATTTACAAATATTGGTTTGAACTTGTAAATGCATGACCACAGAAATTTTAATCTAGTTAGAGTGTGTGCCCTTTGTTCCCTCCCGGGTTATTAGCAGCACGTGCCAAATAACAGCGCTAGCTGGCCAGTTGTTCCCTTGATTGTGGATTCACGTGGGGATGAAATGGAGCTGAGGGAGTGTGTGAATTACAGGCGCCCCTTCCTGTTGCCAGCATTGACTGGACTGCCTTTCGTTCTTGCAGTTTATGTGATTTCTCTACTTTACACAGCAGGGGATGTTAATCAAGTTTTGCCTAAGTAATATTAATGAAACTTGCCAACTTACACTGGAGGGAAGAAGCAGAATATTATATTTCCTTTTGAAATGGTAATGTAGCTTTTAGGAAACTCTGCCTTCTAAGTTGCCTTAGTGTTAAATTACTAAATATCTACTTCACTGGTGAAAATAGTCAAATGCCTTAAATGATAAAAGAATTATAAAGTGTAAAAGGAGGACATTTTGGAATGTTATATCTAAACACAAAGTAAACATTTTCAAGTGTTTGCTTAAAACACTGACAAAACTTGCAACCGTTTTGGGTGCTTTATCAAAACAGAGACCTGCTGTTGATTACATTTAATCACCAACCAATTTGAATGTTATTCTCAATTTAAAGATTTAGCTTGATACATCTACAAATTATAGCAGTATCTACTTTTCAGAAAAAAAAAGATGGGAGGAGAGTGTTCTACTTTATTGCTTTTTAATCACTGGAATCTAAAACTTTAGTAAGTTTATTTCAGGTTGTTGTCTCCAGGAATAGAAATCGTCACAATTCTAATGTTCTATCCCATCATGGTCTCTGTAGGAGGAGGCTGCTGTGCACTCTAGGTTAGAAGGTAGGCATGGGAAGCACACAAGCGGCAAGCATGCAGACCATGGGCAGATGGGTGCCCTTCAAACAGGAGGCTCTATCTTCCACAAAGTTTGTGCGGTAAAATGGATCCACAGGATCTGACCTGTTTTCCCTTTAAGCATCTCTTTTCATAATAATATGGTATAAATACATCCCAAATGCACAGTAACTCAATGAGAACTTAAGAGTAGAGTTGTGCAAGAATTCTGCATATAGTATTATTTGATAGGAACATTTAATCCTAGGTAAACAATTATTTTCTATCCGTTTAAAATTTAGTAATGGCTTTTGTATAATTTTGAACACATTTGTTATCCTGAATGAAATGTTCTAACAGTCACAGTGACCGCAGTGTATAATAGAAGTAACAATTTTATCTATAAAAAATTTACATCTCACAAAGAAGAGCATGACATGAAATTCTTGGCACCTCATTATTCAAACGGTGTCCTATTGGAAATGAGGAAAATAGGCAAAATGTTAGTTGTGCCTTCCAGGTGATGATAGTGTAGATGCATAAACTATGCATCAGGTAACACACCTTGAACGCTCTGTGATAATTCATGCTCACCTACCACTTTTCTATAGAGAAATAAAATGTATTGTTAAAGTGAGGCCTTAGCATCAATGAGCCAGTGGCCAATAGTTCACAACATACCTGGGAAAGAAATCTTCAGTCTAGGAAAATCAGCTACTGACTAAATACAGCAACAATGGTAAGAAGGGATTAGGATAAGCCTATGCCAAGTCTTTATTTTTAAAAAAAGACCTAAAATACTAAATAATTTAATGAAACAAAGTCCCCCCCCCAGAGAGAAAAGGTTTAGTATCTATATTACAGAGGAAGACTGTGAGATGTAGATGATACTTGGAGTTCTGCTAACGCCCCAAGATTCAGATCCAGATGCAATCCCCAGCAACTGCACTCTAACTAAACCACACAGATCCAACCTCGTTTTATGTTTATGATATGTCACAAGTCACCTTTAAATGAAGAAGAAAATGTAAGAAAACATTCAATCCATAGAAATCACCTAGGGTATTCATTTGGGTCACCTGTCTTTAGGCTATAGTAAAGAAACACAATTTTAAGGTCATTTCAGTTTTCTCAAAGATATTAACAGCATGCTAACCACCTCATTGCAGAAGCTTATAGTTTTCAGGGTTCAAAGTGCTTATGAATTTTACTTGTTCTACTTTTTTTTTCATATATTACCGGTGACAATCTGACCTTTATTAACCTAACCATGACAAACAACCCTGAGTAAATCCAATATCTAATAAGGCCCAACAATCCAATCAATATGATCAATTCACTGAGAAAAGTCAAATAAGATGGTGGGGTTAAATAGGATCACTACTTAATAGATTGTGTGATACAAGTTAGTAAATAAATAAGAAGAATCAGAAATGTCAAGCAAGGAAGCTCATAAAAAATCATCATGTTATTTGAATTAGTTTCCTTCCATATAAAATGAACAAGGGATAAATGAACACAAAGTGGTGACACTCCTTCCTAGCCCTCGTGATACATAAGTTTCTGAACTTTAAACCTGACAGCTTTTAAAATAGGATCTCAGAAAGTATCATTAGCTGGTTTTCACACTCTAGTCCTTATTGAAATAGCATCAATGGGCTGAAGGAAGGTTACATGTCAAAAATAAGTTGTCTGGACTTTATCAGCAATTAGAATGAAAAGATATCCATTATAAATTTAAGCATGAAATGTGTTACAGAAAAACCTTAGGTGAAAATTCGAGATCAACTTCTTTCAATGGCTATTAAATTAGATGTGTAATATAAAGTTCATAATTTACAGGGAGGTTTCTGTATTGTTGTAAAATTAACCAGCATGCCTTAGAACACAAACCAGCTTATCAAATAAAAGAGAAAATGGAAGATCTAATGCCAGCTGGCATGTCCAGAAGTAGTCCAGAGAAGGAGGAGGAATGCTTCCAGCAAAACAGAAACCAATCAAACTGGAAGAGCTTAATGCTTGCTCCAGTCACTTCACACATCAACACAATTACAAAATATGTGTCTCTTCTTATAAGCCAGTTACATGCATACTGGTTTTCAAAATAGCTATAAAGATTATTCAGAGAGCATGATTCAATGCTGCTTTAATATATTTTCTAGTGCCTATAAGAATATAAGAACATATGAATATATTTTTCTTTCTTTTCTTGTACATAAACAGGAACATGAATATTTCAACTAACTTAATTGGTCCTGGTTACTCACAAAAGAATAGAATAAATTTTGGCAGTTTTGGGTCAAATTCTTATAACACTGTAAAAATCCATCACTGAATATATTGCAATGTGACCAAAATTATGCAAACAAAAAATACTGATTAACTTAAATGAAGTGGTTATAAAAAGGTCCTTACTGCAAAATCTTCCCTCCATTGGTGGGCTGCTTGGACTTTCTCTGCTTCCATAGCCAGGCGCTGAAAAAGAAATGGTAAATCTTAGATGCACATGACCTGGGCTACAGGAACATGGAATTATGTCGTAATACACTATCTGTCAGCTCAGTATTATAATTAATTATGATGTATGAAAAGTAATAGACAACATTTATTTAAGATCCATAGGTAACAAAGCAGTTACCAATAAAAGCTAGTAATGTTGATGCTACAGCAATAAAATAATCTATTGTTCTTAAATACAACTATGGAATGAAGGCTTTCCTTCAAGGAAGTATATTTCAACCTTTTTTTTTTTTTTGGTAAAACATTTGAATGAAGTGAAGATAGGATACTGATTGGAGAATAATCCTGTTCTTAGTAAGCGCTTTCAAATATTTCAGTCACTAGAAAGAGAAGGATGCTAATAGATCAACGACTCTATGGTCACCAAATAGAGACATTTATAATAAAGAGTTCGAGGTTTACTATTTGCTGAATGTATTCCTAGATGTCTGAAGGATGATTTTAAAGACTGTGAACTCAGAATACACACACATATGGAAACAGTTTCATTTCGACTCCTTGTAGTATGAGGAAGCAAGCAGGAAGTGTAGGATGCTTCATCAACTTCAGGTATGTTTAAGTTGAATTATAGGGGCAGATATAGCACAAGCTTAACAGCAAATACATTTTTGAATATAAATATATTAAATTCACTTTTAAAGAGACAAATAACAGTTAGACTCTTGGAAAATATTAGTCACAAAATGGTTTTGTAATATATGTTACACTTTCTAAGTAATATTTGCTGGTATTTGCAATTCCTATGCATCAAGTACACATCAAATCATCCAAGCATCCCTTTGGCCACTCTTTACATTAACATGTTCTGACCTTTAAGTTTAACACTACGATATGTTCATTTTTCTAAGCTTTTACAAAGGTCTTATCAATGACTATGTAATATATAAATATAATATATAATATACATCATATATTTGCATACTACATAAATATAATAAATATAGGAGACTCAACCCCTTGGTTCTTTGATTTCCTCATATGTGTCATGGAATTTGGATATGTGAACACACACACATTAACACAATTTAAACATAGATTTTATAACATGAAGGACATTTATTGTGAGAATCTGAAAAGTTTTAGAAACCTAAATATCGCAAGTTAAATGTATTTAAAAAATAAGTATTTTTTAAAAGTTGAAGTACAAAAGTTGCTAAATTTTATATTCTCTGCTGGAAATACAAAATTAGGAACTCATTAAAAATATACTACTATTATATCTTTATTCATAAAGAAAAAAAATGAAACTTTAATCAAGTTTCATAAATGTTCCAAATCCTGACTTTTAAGGTAGTCTGTGTTATAACTAGCACATTCACTAACTGCTCTTTCTAGTAGCAAAAGACCAGAATGTCATTACATATAGAAATTGACATGCCTTCTAGACACTAGCAAGCCTCTAATTAACTTCTTTCCAGTCAAGTGACATTTTAAAAGCCAATAATCTAACACTGAATGCCATAGGGAAATTTCACTAAGACTAATAAAATCCCCATCAAATAAAAATGAATATTTTACTGTTAGCCAATTTCCACCTCCACAACTGGATATATGGGTATATCTTATAACAACTACTTATTTACAAAGAAAGGAAACATAATCATGGAATTGGTATTACCAGTTTTGGAAGTCACAGGGCGTGAACCCTTCCTTCATAATCAGCTGCCAGTAAAAAAGGAATGAAAACTCTAGGACCACAATAACCGGCTTGAAGAAAGGGACCAGTGTCTGTTTTCTGGCCATAAGTGGAGACATGGCATTCTAAACTATCTGGAAGGTCCCAGGCTCATCCAGTCTTTAACCTTTGGTAATCTACAATGTCTATATGCAAGATCCACCCAATTCAATTACAAAAAGGGGTGGGGATTACAAAATAAAATCTCCTAATAATTTAAGTAAATTTATTATTTTGCAGACGGATGGACAGAGCTGTAACAATATTATTATTATTTAGCCATGGCCTCTCTAGTAAAAATCCAGAACACTAAAAAAGGACAGCCACTGGGCTGATAACCACTTGGACAGTAATTTGTATAAAGGAGAACTCTGAAAGACTAAGTAAGAAAGATTGTTGTGAGTGACACTAGGATGGACTCTATAGAGAGATCAAAAAATTAAAATTAAAAAAATCCAGAAATTGTATAAAGTCTGCCTAAAATAAATGTAGGCTGGTACAATGGCTTCCTCATCCCTTGATCATATAGTTCCGCTGTACTATATGATCCACCTATCTTCAACACGATGCTCTTAGTATCCTGTGTGGGTTCATTTGACAGAGATCAAAAGGACTGAGATGGAGAGGAAGCAAACATGAAACCCATATCGAACACTAAATTAAAAAAAAGCATCTGTCCCATCAAGAGCAACTGAAGGAGGATCGCTGTCCTAGTCATGAGCACCATCAACTACATCTTGTCCTATTTAGTTTTGTCTCTGCATTCTTAACCTCTCTGAGTTGATGTTGTATTCCTGGAAAAGCAGAACTTACTGACTGGTAAACATCTTGGTGACATGGATTCAAACAATGCCCAAACACTGAGTATACAAAACACACTTCATCCAAGTGGAGGCAAGTATCCATGACAGGAAGTATAAGGCACTAGCCAGAACAACAATGGCACCTTCCTAAGAAGCAGCTTGCTCTCCTCAAGCAAGGATAGTCATAACTTCCTCATGATGGCCTTGGAGAAGCAGAAGGCAGACAGGCAATGAACAACTAGAGCTTGATTTGACCAGTATGTCTTAGCTCCACATACTTCTTTGTCCATTGCTCCAATCTTTCTTCCCTTGAACCAGAAGTCCATCTCAGTACCCAGAAAATGAGCTTGGGGGGTCCCTGGACTCCTTTACTGGTTTTCTTCCCAGTGGGGTCATAGTGAGAAAGTCTTTTCTATCCCCCCCCCCCCCACCACCACCACCACGCAGCAGAATCTCTTTACTTGGCATGCTGTAGGCTGGTTGCTGAGCCTCCTTTATCTGGACTCCTTGAGTCTATACTTTGGTTCTAAAAATTCCACTTCCAATACCTAAAAAGAAATGTTAAGTTTAATTCTGTTTACATTATGACAAAGCTGAGAAGGTCACCTAAATGGCTTTATTCAAAACGTATGAGAAAATAATTTATATATAACATGATGCATTTAAAATGAACATATCTATCTCCACTGATTTGCACATTAAAACAAACAAACAAACAAACAAACAACAACAACAACAAAACAAAATACCTTAAAGATGATTTTTACAGGCTCAGTTTTAACAAAGCAGACTGGCCACTGAGCCTTCAGGCCTTGAAGATCAAGGTCATTGAACAATGCCAGTTTTTACTTCCCATACTTCTATCAAAAGTCACCCATAAGACACCCATAGTGTACATAAAGACATTGTTGGATCAACACTAAAACAATGACAGAAACCTATTATTTCAGGTTAAATGAAAAACAAAATTGCAACATAAAATCATAAAATAAGCTAGTTTAGGAGCAGTCTTGACAAACTCATCCTTCAAATGCAATCAGATCATCAGTAACAGGAAAGAAGCTTTTGCTATGCGGTGGTCTGCAGGGACCAGAACAAATCCAAGCAAGCAGAATGGAAGCAGCTTATCAGATGAGAGAAAGGCCAGTTCCCTTGGAGGTCTATTCATCCCCAGCCTTCACTGCCATATCTGCATCTTTTCCACTGGCACTGAATTCTGATATATGACATGGAAGTCAAATAAAAGCAGTAGAGATATATTGAAAAAAGACAGTCCTATCATTTCAATCAGTAATATTCAAATATATTTCCCCTTACACAAATAGTATTTTCTAAATTTCTAAGTATTCTGCTTCCTGGGCTATGAATTAATTTTTGACTAGCTCTTTTCAAAAGAACTTTTGAGAACAATCAAACAATCATAAGCATTTCTTTAAAGAGCTTTGGGCGCAAAATCTGAGGCAGCACAGGGCTGTTCATTTAAGACGCCAAGGCTGCTGACATTCAAATTTAAATAGGCAGTGTTGACTTAAAGAATTCATTCTAACAAGTTCTAAAACAATGCCTTTGATGGTGTAGATCAAGATTTTTCTCTTTAATAAAGGGCAACAGATATAAAGAGCAGGCTAATTCAAGAAAATACTCATTTTATGAGATTTTGATTAATGTACAGTTAATACCCAATAAGGGCTGGCAATTGCTGTACTGTACCTGTATTGACAGTCTAATTATCACTCTAATGGGTTTTACTAATTCTCATTAAAAGGTTCTTATAGGATCACGATACACATTTGAATAGCCTAATAAAAGGTTTTGAAAACAGCAGATTAAGGTGAAAGAACACACTTCCAAATTCTGAAGAAAAGTACACAGACTTTGTTTCAGAGGATGGTGGTGGGATGGGCCTCCCGGTTGTGCAATTAAGTGATGAATTTAACTGTCTTCAGTATCTCAGATATTTGTGTATTTTACTACATTTCTATTTATACAATATATATGTGGAAATCTATCTGGTGTTATTTCCATTCCAACCTCAAAACCACAATTTTATAGAAAAGATTGTCTGAACTGCAGTCATTGAAGACCACTATAACATGCTAATAAGAATAAAATGAATAAAAATTCCTCATCTCTGCCTATATTTCCTGTTTCTTTCTGTAGAAAACCTCACAGCTATAGAAACATATTGAAACAGACTTTTATAAGCTATTTGATCCAGAAAAACTCAAATAAAACAAAACAAAACACCGATTCCTTATTTGAATAATTAAAGCCCACTGAAATCCTGGCATCTCGACCTGCATACAGATATGGTATTATCCTAACCCTGCAGCTACCTTAGATTCCAGGAAGAACAGAAGCTCTTATTCTGGAGCATTGTCAGATTTTGGGGGTAGTTTAAAAGATGTAACAGGATACATTCCATTCACATGAAAGGTTTTACTGACACTGAAGTACACTGGGTGACAGAAATTGTCCCTCATTTTTGGGCTGAGGGAGCAAAGCTGTAATTTTTAAGGAGTTACGAGAAAGGGAGAATCTTACAGCATAAGGAAGCAGGCTTAGTCAATATGTGACCTGTGTTCCATGACTCAGGTAAGGGAGCAGAGCATATAGGCATAGGCTATGTGACAGGGGTCACTCACCCTCTCTCTCAGGGTAGGGGTGTGAGGTTGGTTAATTTGTGAGCCATGCACAGCAATAATAGTGTGCTACTTCTATACTTGAGCAGCATGGTGGCCTGCTGTATAGGGCCTGCTTAGGACCTGGTTACATGGGAGGTCCTAGTTCTCTAATAGCAGGAGTCATATTCTTTCAGAAGGGAGATTGGTGCTGAGGGTGAGAAGGGTGTGGGCTCCTTAGAAGCACCTTGCAGAACCAGAACTGAGATGACCATGACCAGCCCGCACTCTGTGAGGACACCTTACTTATGGGTATTTCTTACTCTGTGATTTGGTTCTTCCTCTCTTTAAACCTAAAGACCACGTTAGTACCTTAAAGACAGACTTTGTGGGTGCAAAAAATAAAACTCCTGTCTGCTTTTCCCCATTACTGCTCTCTTTAATTGACAGATCAGAATGGGTAGCTGAGTCTTGCTTGAGACTTGGCCTTAACTAAAAGCTCTAGTGTCAAAAAAAATGGGTCAAAATACACTTTTTCATAAATAGCTTAATATTGGGATTTGTGTAGTTTTAATTATTTATTTCTTCATTTTGTAAAACCAGAGATAAAGTGTTACCTAGAAAGAACTTTTGCCCCTATATTCTGTTGTCTTTGATAAAGAAAGGAACCCTGAAAACAAAAGATAAATGTAAACACCAACACAGCCACAAAAACTGCCTGTAAAATCTGCCAGGGCAATGGTAGTATGGAACTTTTGGGAGTTACCAACCAATTTCTTATCTGGCTTATGGCCCAGCTCACAAGACAGAACATGTGCTCAACACTGCTTGGTGACCAAGAACCAGAAACTAGATAGCCCAGAGACCTAAGGCAAAACCAAGTACTACTCATTAAAAAATAAAAGTAACAAGTACATGACTCTTGATGGTATTCTACTATATTCATAGATCAGTACCTCAGCCATTTTCAGAGATGCTTTCCCCTGCCAGACATTAAGCAGAGAGAGAGAGAGAGATACAGAGAGAGAGAGAGAGAGACAGAGAGAGACAGGCAGAGAGAGACAGAGACAGAGGCAGAGACAGAGAGATTGAGAGACAGAGACAGACAGACACAGAATGATCTCATTCTGCCATTTAAGCAAGGTTATTTAACTGAAAACATCATCCATAGCTCTATCCTGCTATGCCTTCTCAATCCAAACTTTACTAGTAGGCCTCAGGGATATTTTTGTTTCATTTATAGTTGATTAGAATTTTTTTCAGAGTTTTTCCTTTTGTTTAATGGCATAGAAAAGGGATTTTTTCCTGTTGTTGTTGTTTTGTTTGTTTGTTTTAAATCAGGGAAATTCTAAGACCTAAAGTGCATGGTAATACAATTGAAAGTAACCTCCAATATTAAGAAACTCTCCTAAACTCTGATAAACAATGGTCTATCTACTCAGGTGTTCAACAGAAAAAGAATCCCTTCTTTTGGGGGAATTATGTAAATCAATAGATAACTTTAATTTTAAATTTGTAAAAGGCTGACTAACTAGAGATAAAATATGCTAGGCTTAAGTTATTTGTGTCAACTCAAATACCTTAGCACATCTTTAACTATTTAAAGTGAATCCAAATACAATTATTCACCTAATAAATAATTACTATTGATTAATTAAGACAAACCATAAATGCATCCTAACTGCTGAGCTGAATGTAATGATGCAAAACTCACCGATAATTTCTCGTTGTTGAAATGCCACACTGTGTGAGATAGAGCTCCCACTCAGCTGTGGCAGTTCCCTTTTGTGGTGTGCCATTTTAGAAACCATAATATATGCAAGACATAAGAATGAAATTGGCTCAAACCATGCTAGTCATCATTTATTTTTCTATTTGTAACTGTAAAAAATAAAACTTTGGAACAGAACTTCTGGATCCTGTTGTATAGATTTCAGCCTCGATCTGTCACACTCAGTAAGTGCTCTTGAAATTAACCACAAGTATTCACGTCTAATCTCAGGGTTGTAATTAGCTCTGAGCAATTGGCAGACACTTGAAAGACAGAAGCCAGGGTAAAGGAGACTTCATCTGGTGAGAAAAGCAAAGGCCCTCTTAGCAGCGAGAAAGCAAGTGATGTACAACAGATGGCTGCATCACCTTCTTTCTGTTCCATGCTACAAAGCAAAAATAATAAAACATTAATAAACTGAATGCAGTTTTCATATCAGCTATGTGCCTGGCCTCCTGTTTAACCACCTTGGTCTGCTTACCAGGGATGGCAGTCTCATGACTGTCCAAAGATTCTGATGCATATGTGGGTCAATTCTGTCACTCAAGCTCACTGTGGTACACCTTCCCTTCAGATCGAGACTTGAGAAGACTCTTCTTGCATAGTGTGCTTTCAGGGTCATTGTCATTTAGTTAAATCACTCCTTCAGAAACACTAAGTAGAAAACAATTTGACTGAAACCAACAAAAGCCACTGTCCTCCATGATGCCATACCTTTCACTATTATGACACACACCAGGCTGATCCCAATCTCCTCTCTAAATGACCATGAGTTCCTTTCATACAAAAACAACAGTTCTCCCGTGTCTATGTACCTTCCATGTCTTTCACCATGTATCACAGAGAGCAAGCCCATGATCACTGTGTGTGTGTGGAAATGTAGAGATAATGACTTTAAAACTTTATCAAGTTGATAACTAAGTTCAGAGGAGCATCATCATTTATTACCATGACACTTTGAAATGCCAGATATTGCTATGACCTTCTCATCTCAAAACTTATCTTCCTATGTGACAAGCATATTTCCCAATAAATACATCGCCATTTAATTTTTTTAAATGTTAAATTAACTGAATGTTACATTAAAAAAGTGTGATATTTCACAAGATACAGCACCGACTGATCCAAGGTCAGCTCCTCAGAAAGTCTAGTCCTTATTGCTGCTGAAAACTGCTCTGGGCCTCTATACAGCCAAGCTAAAATGTCAAAGAATTAAATCAGGAGATAATGTATCCAGAGAAAGCAAACAGCAATTCTTTGCCCGGGAACTAAACCTATAATGTTAATACCAATGGTGTTCCAACTTTTGCTTATCAAAAGATTGTATACAAATAAATTCAGTGTTGAGAGTTGACTACTTTATCACTATGTGACCTCTTCTTTACCTATTTTGGAATAACAATTTGTCAGTAACTATAAAAACAGTGCAAATACCTCTACAACTTAGTAGGTGTATTAATAATAAGTTAAATCAATACCGTCTACCTCCATTTTCTACAGCATAAAACAGAAATTAAAATAGTGGCTAAAGTATAAGGATTAAGCAGATATTTATGACGTCCTCAACTGTTTGATGAAAAAAAAATCACAAATATCTTATAGAGAAAACAGCCATCTGAAATATTTAGTAAAATAAAGACTACAAACACCAGCCCAGGTTTGATGCCAAGTATTCACATGGCAGCCTCTAACTATCTCTAACTCCTGTCCCAAAGGATCCAACACCCTTTTCTGCTCTCTGAAAATACAGCAAACACTAATTAAAAATATGTTTGCTAAGATTATAAGTTTCTGAACTGTTTTGGCTAGTACTCTCTCAATCAGTTCCAAGTTCAGTTGCCATGTTGGAAGATATTTCTACACAGGACTCTCATGGGACTTTATCACGTGAATGGACTCAGAGAGACTATATTTTTGAAAGTATTTAAATAGCAATCTTTGTTGAAAAAAAGAGAGTGACTTTCTCCAAAGTAGAAGATATGCTAGTGTGCTGAACAGAGAAATAACGATAATTCTGGGGGGCAAGTTATATAGGTATGCAGGCTGCCCCGTCTGAAAAGGTAGGGTTCCCTCAAAGCAAAGCAGGGTGGCACAAGTCTATAATCCATGCACTCAGAAACCTGAGGCAAAAGGAGTTCAAAGACTTCAAGCCTATTCTTCAATATATAACAACTTCAAGGCAATCCTCAGCTACATAAGACTCTAAACAAACAACAGGTAGTTAATGAAAGATAGCTGCTTCCTAAATTGAGGTTTGAAGCAGACAGTTGCCCGAAGGCTTCCTGGGCTGGGAGCCAGGAGCAAGGCAAACAGACAGAATACATACTGTCTACTACTGGGTTGGTGGCCACTGTTTTGGCCAGAGAGTCTCCTACACCTATGGAATCTAGGTTGGCTACCCCATTAGCATTTAAGTAGAATTATTAAACCCAATATGCATCTAACATATTATCTTATGACTTACTACCAAGTGGTTTTATTATTTGTATTTAAATCCTCCCCATTTAGCACCTTAATTTCTCTCCTCAGACTAGTGGTTCTCAACCTTCCTAACACTGAACCCTTTAATGTGGTTTCTCATTTTGTAGTGACACCCTAACCATAAAATTATTTCTTTGCTACTTAACTGTAATGTTGCTACTTTCAGAAATCGTACTGTAAATATCTGATATTCAGGATATGCAGACCTGAAGTGGGTTGCGACCCACAGGCTGAGAATCACTGCTTTTAAGAGGCTAGACACCTAGGTCACTACTCTAGCAGTGGTCTGACCAGAAACATTAGGAATTCAGATTAGGATTCAATGTTCGCATGTCTGTCAGGTAAAGTACAAGATGACAGCAAAAACAAGATTTATAAAACAATAAATTCAAAATAATTCATATTTACAGATCCCAGGGAGATTAATGATCACCAGAGGCCAACAGGATGCCTGGAGATTACAGGGCCTTCCTAAGCAGGAATAAGGAAAGCCTGTGTAACATAGTATTCAATAGGAATCATGGGTTCCTGCATCGGGCTTTCCCCTAGGGTGTGGTGTGGGCAAACCCATGCTAAGTTACTTATATGAGTCTGCCCTTTTACCATTAAGCTTGTTCTGATCATTAGCAGTGAAATGTGCTGGGTGTTCAGTATATGAACTAAAAAACAAGTGTCAAGTGTCTCATCCTAAATGCAAGCACAAAGACTGTGTATAAATGGGCTAGAAACCACTTGTGGTGGATGTGCTGAGAGTACTACAACAGCAGTAACATCCAACAGGTTCAAACATCATATCTGATTGTGTCTGCTCTTATAGAACACAAAGCCTTCTGCTTCCAGATCTCTCAGTCCACTAACTGTCAACACCATTGTCTTCAGTATGATTGCCCTACACACCTGTTGATGAAACTTGACGTATCTAAACAGTACTTGATGTTCACCTAGCCCAGGTGTGGCAGTTACACCAGGGAACTCCTTACACCTGAACACTCTCCTGCACTACCATAGATATATTAAGCCTGAAGCTCCTGAAGTGAGTCCTGTCACTCTGAGATCTAACCAAATCTCTACGTGCATTGAAAAGTGACTAACAGCCTTCTAAAGACAATGTCCACAGTATGCTACAACTAGAAAACTTACTATCTTTAGTGCAAATTTTCACAGCTGTGAGAAATAAAAGGGCAAAAGCAAACTATGTCTTCTAAAGCTCTGGTTTTGAAAAATAAAACTTGAAAATATAGCATATTGGAAATGAGTATGTGAAGCAAAACCCACTGGTTGCATGCGTGCCAATTTAGAAATGCAATCATGCCTTAAGCTCGCAATTTTGGTATAATGGTAGCTTGAAAAACTTTGTCTCTGAAACAGTTATCTTTGATTTTTTTTGTTTGTTTTGGTTTTTTTGTTTTTGTTTGTTTGTTTGTTTATCGAGACAGGGTTTCTCTGTACAGCCCTGGCTGTCCTAGAACTCTGAGTTCGAGGCCAGCCTGGTCTATCTTTGACTTTAAAACAGCAAAACTAGGAGGACGAGGATCTTGCTGTAGAAACAAAATATGTAGAAATTACCAAAGGTACACAGTAATTGTCACAACCAAATTTACATAGGAATTTGTAGGCATTTTATTAAAAACTCAGTGTTCCAAACATCTTCTTCTGCTCTTAGAAAACTGAGCACTCGCAAGTAAATTATTTTCACAAATGTTGCATGTGAACCTGCATAGGTAAATACAAAACTGAAGATGAACAAAAAAAGTTGTTAATGGGGAGGATAGGTACAATGAGTATCCATCTAATTTATTATATCTATGATGACAGGACCATAAGGAACCATTTATTTCCTCACATAACTTTCAAGACATTATTATCCATAAAGTATTAGCCATCATATTTCTCTGATAACAAATTAAGACTTTTAAAACAGTTTGAATTACGAGCTCTCAACTCCTATGACCAGGTGATGTTATAATCTCCCACTGTCCCTCCATTGCTTTTGAGTAGATATTTAAGGTGATCAGCTACTACGTATCAGTATAAAGACACAGAGAAGGGCAAGAATATCAGAAACCACTGCTTTGGCTATTGGATCCAATTCTCACACTGGTTTTCACTTCTAATGACAGTTTTGTGTAGTGTTTGACCAGTGAAGAATGCTGGTAAAAGTAAGTCACATGCTAAACTGAATAGCTAGAATTGACTGTGTAGCCATACTCTCAGTAGAAATCTTTACACTAGTTACTAAGTTGAAGTCATAATTTCTTATATGGTACAGAATTTATTTTGATGCAAAATCAAAGTTTTCATTAGTATAAATTTCTTCTATTGATACAAAAAATTTAAAAGTACAAGGCTTAGACTCATTCCTTCTATAACTGTTACTACAATCTGATCCAAGATGTTTAAGCCTGTGAGTTAAGGACCAGATAGCAAATGTATGGCTCTGAGTTTATTGTTAGGCTATTTTCCGATATTTTAATTAGAAATTGCTGACAGTAGTTAACTGACAACAGTCTAGATTACTTTACATAGATAGTTGGTTTTCAAAAATGTCAGAAATCTATAGAATGTGACATTTTATGTTATTTATTCACTTGCTGTTGAGACATATCTGCTTCTAACAGCTCCTCATTCATGGATCCAAAGAAGCAGTTGAGCATCTATAACCTCCAGGTAAGGTGGTACATTATGGCTAGGTGGCCACTGGGCAAAAATTGCCTCTCTCTCCTGTAGACCTGTACCATTCTTGAGAGGACACAAGGCACAGGTTAGGGCAGCTTGGTTCTGCCAAGACAGAATAAGCTAGTCCTTAATAATTTCTGTTTTTCAAGGTCTGTCTGAATATCCTGGGCCAGAAGGCTGAAGAATGATGCTTCAATGGCCTGACTTACTGAGGCTGTATAGGTAGGCAGCTGTCTCTGCAATTTGTCTCAGTTCTAGAAGCTGTTTTAGGCTGCCTATATTTTCAGATAGTATTGGTTGCTCTTGGATTTCTGATAGGGTAGAAGCCAACCCAGGCTATTTAGCATTGAGAGAACATATTTGAGAAGATAGTTTTTAGATAGTATACAAGCTAAAACAGGACATAACATATGGATTTATAAGTCTTTTAAGTTAGGATAGATAACTGAGCACTATTTAATTGTCAAAGATGATGAACTAAATGTTAGGTGTTATCTTATACTTTTATAATTTACAAGATGGTAATAGTTGTGCTCAACTTATATTTGAAAGAAAAGTTTATTTTTTATTTGGACAGAAAGGGTGAAATGTAGCAGAATTTTCCCCAAATTAATTTAAATATTAACACAAGAAGTCTGTAATTATGTAGTGGTAAAGGAAGGTGAGCAGAGATTTTTAGAGAGAGGGGAGGGAGGACAGAGAAAGAAGGAAAATGGAGGAAAAGAAAGAAGATCCAGATTTGGCCTGGCTTTAAATAGTCATAGTAGCTATGAATATCATAAAAGGATAGAATGATTGGGATAACTTGTCTAATCTAGATGGGCAGCTTGGATAATTATCAATTGGCTCTAAAATTATTGTGTGAGTGTCTTGTGAATTGAGAATTTATTGGTATATAGAACTGACTGATAATTATAAGCTTTTAGAATTTTGGTTTACTGAGTGAAGAGATTTGTGAAGAGGTAGTGGCAGGGGTGGGGGACGGGTAGGCATGGCTGGGAAGGTACAAGCAGCTCTGAGGCAGAACCAAACCAGAGCTGGGAAGACCACCGCCTGGGGCTAGCCATGGAAGTGGCGAGAGGGTAGAGAGTAGCTGGGATGAGAGTGCGGGATGGTGACATTTTTTAAATATTTCTCACAACAGTTCAACGTATGGTGGACACAAACCTGAGCTTCTTCACCTGTGCAGTGGATCCAGTAGAAGCCATTTCAGAGTTTTTACAGGAATTAAATGAGATTTAAACAAAACTGTTTAAAACAATATCTCAGCCGCATTACCTATTTTGGATTAAGAATTGTCAAAAAAATCTTCAAAATGGATTTACTTTCTTGAAGGTATCAGCAAAAAAGGATGTGCCTAAGTCCTCAAAAGTGCTCCCATGATTCTCACTGGCTTTAGGCACCTCCCCAGTTTTGTATTTAGACATGGATTTTCACCATTCCAGTTCTTTCTCCTTTATACTCATGCGATTGGCTTCTATCAAAGGTGATTTATGCTCACCATGTAAGGCTACTCTGACTTACTGTAAACTATTTTCATTCCTACATTGTTATCTCAATTCCTCTTTACCTTTTAATAATTTACAGAAGAGCTTAGTTTACCCACAGAGACTGCGACTTTGGGGAGTAGGCTGTCCTAGAAACAGAAAAGTGTGATCTTAGATAGTAGGCAGATTTTATTTTGCTGTGTTGCTATGGAAACACCTCTTCCCCATCAATCTATGGGGGGGGGGTAATTGAATCATATGCCATGTTGATGCAAATGTGCATTATATGCACAGCTGGGTTCAGAAAATCACAATAATGTGTCCATCAACTGGTCAGGCTTGGTTTAAGAATCAGAAACATTATTCACTAATAATTGAAAAATACATATCATTTTTATTTTCTTCTTTTCTGAGAACTTAGTTTTCCAAATCCTGAAAATATTTAGTATGTCTTTAGCTTTTCCTTTTACTTGAGCAATACTATTATTATTATTGTTGTTATTATTATTATTATTATTCTCTCCTAAGTTTTATCAGTTTTAGTGAAATCTTCTAGCAAATTACAAATCCTCTTAATAGTCCTATGATTATTCTATAATTTTCTGCTTACACCTCTTAATTGTGAGTCTTCTCAACAGTGAGAAAATTTTAAGCTATTGGCTCTCATGTGCAAAATTCAAGTAGCCTTCTTTTAGTGAATGCTGGCACTAAATAGACATTTAACATGTTAAGGTAGCAATTGTTAAAATGCCTGTTTGTTTCTGTAGTCTATGGCATTTCTTTTACTTAGATTACCTTAGTTGAGCATCATAACGTGAGAAAAAAATAAAACCATGGCTGATATCCCTCAATACGAAGCCTTTACTAAGTGCTTTACAGAAGCTATAGTCATGTGAATTTAGTAAAACAGTAATAGCATACTGTTGTATGGACAGTAACAGGTAACATATTATTTTATGGATATTAATAGACAGTATACTATTGTTCTATAGTCAGTGATATATCACAGCTCATTGTGATGCTGTGATAGTGTTCATTATCAATTTGACACAATCTAGAATCAACTGGGATGTCATTATTGGAATGTACATGAGGCATTATCTTGATGACAATAATGAATGTGGAAAGACTGGGTGTAACCATTTCCTGTATTGTAAAAAAAAAAAAAAGTGGAGAAAGTATGCTGAGTTGCAGGAAGAATTCAATCATTTCTCTCTGCTTCCTGATTGTACATGTGAGACCAGCTACTTATAACAAGTTCTTGCCATCTTACTTTCTCTACCACAGTAAACTGATTGTTTCCTTGGGCTTGGATTCAGTATAAATTCTTCCTCTTTTAAGTCACACAGCAACAAGGAAAGAAACTAAAACAGATGTTATATCAAAATAAGCATTAACTTATCAATGTTTGGAATGCTGGAAAGTCTAAGAGGAGGTACTAGTAGATTTAGGCACTAGTGAGGAGAGACACTCTTGATGTCTCAGAGACAGTTTCTTCTCCTCACTTGGGAGAGAGGAGAGGGCACTCCTCCAAGAATCTTGTAGAAGGGCACTATTGTGGTCTGAATGAGCATGGCCCCAGAAGAAGCCAAATTCAGCAGTTGGTGGACTGTTGGGGAAGGGTTGAGAGGTGTGGCCTTGATGGAAGAATTTTGTCATGGGGTGGGGGAGGGTAAGCTTTGAGGTTTAAAAAGCCCATGCCAATCTCATAAAGTCTCAGAGACCCCTCCCTACCCTATTTTTGGTTGTAGTCTCAAAATGGAAGCTATGCCTACCTGTCTGCTGTCATGTCCCTCCCCCCAACCCCTGACAGGCATGGACTTTATTACTCTGTCAGGAAGAACCCTAAATAAAATGTTTTTTTTTTTTTTTAAATAACTCGCCTTGATCAAGGTGTCTCTTCACAATAACAAAAAAGTAACCAATACAGCACTAATCACATGAAAGCAGATAACTTCACAAAATTCTCACCTAAACTCATCACAGTGAAAATTAGGTTGCCAACTTGATAAAAGGCATAATTATAGGACTGCAATAAAAATGTAGGATGATGGGATGCATAAACTTTATTAAAGACATGTTTTAAGACAAAAATTTAGAGTGAATTTATCATTTCAGAAGATCAGCTATGCTCGTCCTATTGAAATAATTCCTCATTATATAGTTCATGATCTAAAGGTGTAGTTTACAGCTAAGAAAAACTGATGCTTTTGGAATATTTAGTGATAAGTTTTGTAAATCAAAGAAAAAACTTGAAAGTAAACAATCTAAGTAATTAAATGTCAGTGTATTTCGCTCCACATAAAATTATCTCCAAGGCAAGAGCACATGTTCATGCTCTATGCATGAAAATTATCTAGCTTATCAATTAATTTCTCCTTATCTTGAATATAAGCCAACACTTAAATTGCTTCATATCCATAACTGTATTAGCTATGAATAAATTGTTCTGGAAAAAATTCTATTCTGTGGCACAAAGGAAATTAATTACTAAAAGACAATACTAGTCCTTCGCCTTCAATCAAACATGCAGAAAAGCAGGCCCATCTAATGAGGACTCAGCCTCATTAAGTTCCTCAAATCTTATTTGTAATATTACACCACAGTACACTCAATGCCCATAAAGTTAAATCAAATCAGACCAGCACTGTGTGGATCTGTTTACAGCACCCTACTCCTTGACCCAAGTGTGATCTCATATCCTCTTCAGCTGTAATATTGTCATATCAAATATCCTTTTATAGTGCTTTGGGCCATTTTCAATGAAATAAAGAATATTTGTAATACCTTTAAATCTATCACCATCCTCTCCTGGCATTGTGTGTGGGGAAATCTATTCACAGAAACTTGTATTTAGAGATTGGCAAAGCTTTTGCAGATCATTAGGTCTCATCTGTCTACAGACCTCAAACTAGATTATAAAGCACCTGTCTAAGTAAGAATTGGGACGGAAGAAGGGAGACACACAATATTTTTTCATATAAAACAAAACATACAGTTGAATCATGGCACAAACCACACAAAATACACTCCAGGGTATTTATTGGTCGAAATGACATTTTATGAATACATTGTAAATTGGATGAATAATAACTAAAATCATAAAGAAAATAAAGGCTTACTATAACTCAAAAAACAGAGAAAAAAGAAAAGAGAAAAGAAGAGAAGAGAAGAGAAGAGAAGAGAAGAGAAGAGAAGAGAAGAGAAGAGAAGAGAAGAGAAGAGAAAAGGCAAGGCTATAGGGTAAAGAGTTGCATTTTTTCCACATCCCCAAATCTATATAATCCCCTTGCATATAATCATTTCCTTAACGGTTATTAGAAATCATGTGCTTATTTTATAGTCGATGACTCTATATTCAACACACTTAAATATATAGTTTTGCATCTGTCCAACATAAGCATCCTCACTTGTATTTTTATTTAAACAAAGTAATAATTTCCATCAGGACTGGAAAGTAATATTTCATAAGTTATTACTTTAAAAGACTTTCATAGTAATAGCTTACTGATAAAAGCTTTGAGAGCTTCCAAAGGCAATCTCGATTTATCAAGCTGCTTTTCAGCAAAAAGGTGTTTAATTAGGTTGGCTCACACTTCTCTGAATCGCAGAAAGTAATCACCACCTTCTAACTGAAAGAACATATCCAGTTCCTTTGAAAATTATTCCTTGTAAGCCTTCCCCCTTGTTCCTTCCATTCAGTTCCATCTTCTGTGAGGGAAAACTTTGACTCTAAAAGTGTGGCTTTTTTTAAATCAAAGAAAAAGTTAAAGAAAAAAAAAAAAACCTCAAAGTCACAACAAGAATACAGCCCCCAATTTGCTTCTTCTCCTGTTAATGAGGCTCCTGGGTTGTGTCTGTATTTGATATGTGTGCCTGTGCGTGCATGTGCGTGTGCATGTGTCTGTGTGTCTGTGTGTGTACACATAGGTGTATGTATTATATATTTCAAGAACAGCTGGATGCTTAAAAGCATGAATAGAGTAAATAAATGAGAATAAATGACTGTATTAATGAGTATTTTTAAAGATACAGAGTACAACAGACAAGTTTAATCAGGTGTTTTTTCCTTTCAATTTGGATTCAAGTTTTACATTAAAAATAAAAGGAATCCTTAATGTTATCTATTGAGGCTGCCAAGATCCCACACCTCCAGAATATCTTATCAGATACTGCGGTGACCTTCTTGTAGCTATATTTCTAGACATTTGTATATTTTAAAAGTATATTTGGATTTCCTCTCTCTCTCTCCACTTGAGTCATGACTTGTGCAAACTCAGATACTAAGATACTTTTACAACTTAGTGTTGTAAACTACAGAAGAAAAAAAAATTAAATGGAATGACATCTAATGACATTTAATCTGTGCATATTCCCAAAAAATGAAGATCATCCCTAAATACAATCAAATAAAAAGCCTAGTGCCAGGTATGGCTATTACTTTTGAGGTTGCTGGTCAGTTTGAGTCCCATAGTTGTCACCCAAATATCACACTACCAATGTTTACATTTCAAATGTTATCCCCCTTCCTGGTTTTCCCTCCAGAAACACCTCCATTCCATCACACTCCCCTTTGCCTCTAAGAGTGTGCTTTCCCACCCACCCACCCATTTCTGCCTCATCCCCTTAGCATCCACATTCTCTGGAGCATCAAGCTCCATAGGACCAAGCACCTCCCCTCTGACTGACGCCAGAAAAGGCAGTCTTGTGCAGCAATGTAGCAGAAGCCATGGACGGGCCATGTAAACCCTTTGGTTAGTGGTTTAGTCTCTGGGAGCTCTGAGGGGTTCAGTTAACTGATACTTTGTTCTTTTTATGGAGTAGCAATACCCTTAAGTTCCTTCAGCCCTTCTCCTAACTTTTCCATTGGGGTCCCCTTGCTCAGTCCAATGGTTGGCTGTGAGTATCTTAGGTGCTGGTAGGACCTCTCAGAGGACAAGCACCTGTCTGCAAGAACATCTTGGTATGAGCAATAGTATTGGGGTTTGGTGTCTTCAGATGGAATTGATTGCTAATGGATACAGAACCTGAAAAGACCACCTCTGGTATATAGACAGGGCCCTCAGTGGAGGGATCCCCATCCTACCTACCCATCTAAAAATTTTTAACCCAGAATGGCCCCTGTCTAAAGAAAATGAAGAGACAAAAATGGACCAGAGGCTGAAAGAAAGGCAAAACCACTTTATGATTAGATTTATAGGGCATCTCCAAAAACAGACCTAGCTTGTGATATATGAACCATGACAAAAATATCGGAGGCTCATTAGAGAATGGCTGATGAGGAGAATCTTGTATCCTCATTCTGCTATATGGACATAATAATAAACTTCCCCTAAAACTAGAGTTGTGAGTCTAAAAAACAATTAGTGTTCTCAGCTCTAAATGAAGTATCCATGTCACAGCCTCTTTGGTCCAGGCTCAGAATCATCAGGAAAGTGGCTGTGAAAAGGGACTAGAGCCACAGGTACTGGACATCAATATTTGCCAGGCATGACAGGACCACTGCATATGTGACCTCTCAGAGACTGGAATTGTATGCACAAAACCTGCACAAAGTCAAGCCAGCCAAAATACCAGCACTTACAGGGAAGGGGTTCATGAAATCTCCCTTTTGCCTGAGGTGTATGAAAGTAAATATGTTCCCTGAGAGGCTGCTCAAGATCCAGTCATTCCTGCTATACCTATGCATCCACAGGCAGCACCAAGACTAGAGCGTTGAAAGGAGGGCATATGAAATTGGGAGGAAGAGTGATAGGAAATTAGAGAGGAGTTAAAGAAGACAGATTTAGAGGTAAATTTTATTAAAATACATTATATGCATGCATGAGATTGTCAAGCAATAAAGAGTAAATTCAAACTAAAAATAATAACAATCATTGACTTGAAACAAAAAAAGGGAGACATGACAATCACATTAAACAAGTTCATTGTAGCCCCACCAGCACTGTTACTACCATTGTGTTAAAGTCATAAAAACTCTTTCAAGGCAAGTCTTAAGTTATATAGCTAAGAAAAGTCAAAAATACAAATGTATTTATGATAACAAAGCTTCATAATTCTAAACAGCAAACAAGGCAAACAGAAGTGAAAAATGTTGCAATATTTTAACTACCAAACATAAGTGGGAATAATTCTTTTATTACAGTGACCTTATAATAATAGAAAACTGTTATGTATATAGATATAGGTATTGATATAGATATATAGAGATAGATTTTACCATGTGTGTCCTCAATATTCCCATAGAAACTGACAAGTATCTAAGACATTTTAGTACGTTAGAATTAACAATAAGTGTTTTCGTTGGCTTGTCAAATATTTTCAGATGTGTGAATTTATAGAAAAAAATTTAAACTTCAAAACATTTACCATGAACCAAAATGAATGTGTCACTTATATTGTCAACTTAAAGACAATCTAAGCAAAGCATTAATTATACTTGAGCAAACTGTAACCTAGGAAAACATATTTTGTTAAATTTAGCACAAAAGATAATATATAATATTTTATAGTTAGCATGTTTGAATTGCTTTTTAATGTGGTCAAATCTTACAAGTCAGCTATATTTGGTTAAGTTTTTATATATCCTCTCATTATAAGTAAAATTAAGTACTTAAGCCCTGGAGAGATGGTTCGGTGGCTCAGACACTTGTTACTCTTATAGGGGACATGGGTATCTTTCCAATGACCATTGGTAGTTCACAAGCATCTGGAACTCCAGTTATAGGAGATCTAATGTCCTTTGTCCTCCATGGGCACCACATGCTGACTGTGCACAGACATGCATCATGCATTCAGGCAAAATTTTCACACATATAAATAAAAAATAAAAATAATTGAATATTATATATATACATATATATATGTATATATATTGAATTATGTGCATAATATGGCATATTATAAGCAAATGCTATCCAGGTATACTGATATGTTTTAACTTTACCTTTGAGTAGTTGCTTAATAATTTGAAAATTCATTTGGTAATGCTAAGTAAAATTTAGAGCATGCACATATTTATAAATAACTGACTTTAAAATGTCTTCTTGTGTATTATGAATGTACTTAATATACCTTAATATACATTACAAACCTTATGCCATAGAAGTATGAAAGAAAAGCATACACACACATATATGTATATATACATACATACATACATATATATGTATATATATGTAAAATTTTATAGTATCTCAATACAGAAATTGTAGCATTGAGTCCAATATTGTTTCCATTTTTTAAAAACCCCATTAAATAGACTAATTGGTGTTTCACTTGAATGTGGAAAACTAACATTTTTAGCTACAAAAATCCCCATGTAAAACCACATAAAGAGATAGCAAGCAGGGATGGAGTCTGAATCGTTTTTATGATGTGCCTCCTAGAGACAGATAGTAGTTTGTGGCATAGAAAGACCATAGAAGTCTCACCTCTGCCTTTCAAGACAGAAAATGTCAACTGGCTCCTCTCTCTCTCTCTCTCTCTCTCTCTCTCTCTCTCTCTCTCTCTCTCTCTCTCTCTCTCTCTCTCTGTCAATAAATACCTGAAACTGTCAGGTCAAGAAAAGAGAACTCACTTCTTATGGTGTGATAACAAACAAACAAACAAACAAACAAAGGTGAACATCTGCATCTGTGTCCATATGGAAAATCAAAATATTATAAATAGCAATGCTTTAAGAAAATCACAGTGTTCTGAAACCATTCTCTTAGTGTCAGCAACAATAACACATTTTACATTTAAGGTTCCGAAGAAAAGAGAATGTGAAGAGTGCTGAGAGACCAGGAAGAGAGGAAAGCTTTCGGCGAGGGATGATTGGAAAAGCTCCTGCCTTCCTGAAGGACACTGATCATGGAGAGCCCTTCTACATGTGGCCACAATGGAGAGGGAGTGCAAGGGAGGAGAGAGGAGAAAGGAAGAGAAAGAAAGTAATAAGTGAATCATATTCCAAGAAATCAAATATAAGCAATGAAAACAGACAGTACTTTCCTGTCTTACATAGAAAATGTTTATATGCAAATTTTTCTATTTTTAGTCTGTGAAATACATTCTTGTTTTCCAATATATACTGTATTTCCATCCAGTGGTTCCGTGGTAGTTTAAACACAAACTTGCTGGTGACACTGCAGTTGATGTCTCAGTAGTAGATACAAAGGAGTTCCCGGGTTAAAACAGTACAGTCTACTAAGAGAGACAGAATAACTACTTGTGATGTATGAATGGTGGAAGGAGCAGTGTCCCATAAAACACACAATGGGAACATCTCATACAAAATGGAGGGGATGTGACTTCACAGATGTAGCACTGAAAGGGGAACTTCTGGGCTACGTAAGATTAAATAAGATACAGTAAGAAGGTTGATAGGTGAGGGAGGATTTCAGTGAAATGAAAGAGTACAGACTTAAGATGGAAGGGCTGGTGGGGAAAGACGAGATGAGACAAATAGAACACCAGTATTTCAGAGTCCTGCTTCCTATTAGTGCTGGGACAATAGCTCTTGTATGTTCATGGAATGGCTTTTCTCCCTAGCCCAGAATTTTCTCCTTCAGAGTCTGTAAACTCATAGTAGTAAACTCATAGTAGTAAACTCATAGTAAGTTGAACGTTTTGATCCCTTCACAATTTGGCATGGCCCAAGGCAGTTTGTGTGCTAGTTTTCCTTGTCCTTGTGACTGCCAGCCCACTAAAGACTGGATCAAGGGAAGTGAGATAATTCTGCAGAAACTCTTAGTGAGCAGAGAGTGAGGATTTGCAAGGGTGGCTTAAGAAACAATTTCATATTTGGTTTTCTGGAGTCCCACTTTTTAAGTTCTTTATATATATTGGATATTAGGCGCCTGTCAGGTTTAGGATTGGGAATCCTACATCTGTTGGTTGCCTTTTGGTCTTATTGAAGGTGTCCTTTGCCTTACAGAAGCTTTGCAATTTTATGAAGTCCCATTTGTCGATTCTTGATCTTATAGCACAAGCCATTGCTGTTCTGTTCAAGAATCTTTCCCCTATGCCCATATCTTCCAGGCTCTTCCCTACTTTCTTCTCTGTAAGTTTCAGTGTCTCTGGTTTTATGTGGAGTTCCTTGATCCACTTAGACTTGACCTTAGTACAAGGAGATAAGAAGATCAATTCACAGTCTTCTACATGATAACCGCGAGTTGTGCCAGTACCATTTGTTGAAAATGCTGTCTTTTTTTCCACTGGATGGTTTTAGCTCCCTTGTCAATGATCAAGTGACCATAGGTGTGTAAGCTCATTTCTGGGTCTTCAATTCTATTCCATTGGTCTACCTGTATGTCGATATACCAGTACCATGCAGTTCTTATCACAATTGCTCTATAGTAAAGCTTGAGGTCAGGGATGGTGATTCCCCCAGAGGTTCTTTTATTGTTGAGAATAGTTTTTGCTATCCTAGGATTTTTGCTATTCCAGATGAATTTGAAAATTTTCTTTTCTAAATCTGAGAAGAATTTAGTTGGAATTTTGATGGGGATTGAATTGAATCTGTAGATTGTACATGATAGAGTGCAATTCACCTGAGTCAGAAATAAAGAAGATGGATGAGGGATACTCAGGATAAAGAAGATGGATGGGGAATGTGTGTAAAGGAGCAGGGGAGACAAAAAACCTGAGGATGCTCCCACCTGACAGTTTCTCTCATCTCTGAAGTGAATGCCTTTAAAATGCAACTGAATATGGGAGGGGAGAAGAAAAGTAGGACAGTTTAGAAAGGACACATTTAGAAACTGGGGTGAGAGCATTACCCAGGAATAAATACATAGGTTTCAGAACCTCAGGCCATGTTTTTTGTTTGTTTGTTGGTTTTGTTTTGTTTTGTTGTTTTTTTAGAAAAGAAATCTTACATGCATTTTGAGAAGCAAGGTTACTGAAAAATGCCAAATCAATAATTATCTTTGTAAATACATATTTAATTCACTTTACTATTATTGGAACAGAACATAGTATCTACTATATATGTATATATGATATATAATACATATATAAACTATATATAGAATATAACTTTAGTCACAGTCTAATATGTAGTGCAAATTATGAGATAAATGATATTATAATGATTTCTATCTCATCTCATCAAAGGTTCTCTTCATAAACTATCCTTATGGTTTATTTCTAAAATAAGTTTATTTTAATTTGATGTTTAGAAATGTCTAAACATGTATGTACTGTAATTTTCTAATATATGAGTCAAAATATAAATGGAAGACATAATTCATAGGCTGAATAGAGAGACATACAAATTTCTAATATATGTGGCAAGGTAATGAACCAAACTTTTTTTCACTGTTGATAAAAATTACTTTCCATTGGTCTCTCAGATGTTGCCATGAACTTCAAATCTTAGTTAAGCCTGATCATTTTTCACAAATTCTCTTAGGTGGGATGTGCCCATAGGCATAATACAGACAAGTGAGAAATCATTTTTCAGAATCATTAAGCATTCAGCTAAAATTACCTATAATAAAATATGCATGAAGATGAGATTCCCAGTAGAAACACTAAGCTGTACTCTACCCAAATATCTCCTGAAAATTACACACACATGAGTGTATACACACATGTTTGGAGTAGATAGAAAGAACACTACAGCACTATTATTTCCACACCTCAAAAATATTAGTAATAAATTTCAAAATACTTGAGATGTGGTACAGTGATAGGAAGCCCTGTGCCTGTCTTCAACGGGTTCATGATTCTTTGGGCATCTCCTAAAACCCTGTACTCCAAATGGTGCTGGCAAAAGCATATTTCTACCTGCAGAAGAATGAAATTATATTCACATCTTCCACCTTGTGCAAAAAAAAAATCAATTCTAAATGAATCAAAAGCCTTAATTTAAAACCTGTAATGCTGCAACTTCTAGAAGAAAACATGAAGAATACCCTTCATGACACGGAGGTAAGCAATGAGTTACAGAGCATTAGAGTTACAGGAATTAACCCGACCTATTAACAGATAGGCCTACACCAAACGAAAACATTTCTGTATAAAGGAGGAAACGGGAGCTAGAGAAAGTACCCAAGGAGCGAAAGGGGTTAGCAGCCCTATAGGTGGAACAACATTATGAACTAACCAGCACCCCAGAGCTCGTGTCTCTAGCTGCATATGTATCAGAAGATGGCCTAGTTTGCCATCACTGGAAAGAGAGGCCCATTGGTCTTGCAAACTTTATATGCCCCAGTACAGGGGAAAGCCAGGGCCAAGAAGTGGGAGTGGGTGGGTAGGGGAGTCGGGGGGAGGGTATGGGGGACTTTTGGGATAGCATTTGAATGTAAATGAAGAAATACCTAATTAAAAAATAAATTAAAAAAAAAAGAAGAGGAAAC
This sequence comes from Mus musculus, assembly GCF_000001635.26. NCBI lineage: Eukaryota > Metazoa > Chordata > Mammalia > Rodentia > Muridae > Mus > Mus musculus. The sequence goes on along the minus strand of NC_000071.6, from coordinate 16,138,088 downwards.
AACCAGCAGAACAAATAGCCAGAGTGGGAGAAAATCTTTACCTTCCAAGGAGAGGCTGATCTCCAGAATTTACAATGAAATGCAGCAACTAAACACCAAGGAATAAAACTGCCAGTCAGTAGATAATCTAATGAAATATAGAAACACATTTAGCTAATAACTATTTAGAGAGGTGTTCAATATCCCTAGCCAATAGGGAAATGCATATTAACAATACTGCGAGAGAACTCCTTACCCCAGTCAGAATGACTATTATCAAGAGATCTGACAGTGAATATGTGGGGGTGATGAGTAACCTGTGTTCACTGCTGGGGATGGTACTCAATAAATCAAATATAGCACTACCATGTGACCTAGCTATTTCACTCCTGGCCATATACCCAGAGAGCTCCATGCCCTATCACAGACAATCCCCTCCGCGTACTTCAATTACTGATACCTTTTTTTAGTTCATCAAGTATACAGAACCAAATTAAGTACTCAAAGGCAAAGAATGGTTAATGAAAATCAAGTATGAAATACTATTTAGCTCTAAAGAAAGTTGAAGTCACAAAAATAGTGGTGAAATAGATGGACTTAGAATGTATACTATAAAGCAAGGTCATAGAGACTCACAAATTTAAAAATAAAAAGAAACCTATATGCTCTCTGTCACATGTGGATACTATCCCATAATATAAACATGTCTCTGTCTAATCAAATGTAAATGTGGTACAGTGGAGTCATGTAGAAAAGAGAACCAGTAAAGATAGTTGATGTTGAGGAAGTTTGAAACTCATGTGATGAATTTTGTAAAAGGACATAAACATAATTGTTTTTTTTTCTAATTTTAACTCTCTTGATTGTGTGTGTGTGTGTGTGTGTGTGTGTGTGTGGTATTTGTGTGTGCCAGGTAAATGCATATGAATACGAAGGTTAGTGCAAGTTTAAAATTCATTGTGAAGCCCTGATTTTCAGAATGGCTAGAAACCTCTCAGTAGTTAAGAGCACTGGCTAGCACAATGTGCTTGCACAGGACTGCAGTTCCCTTGCCAGGACCCACATGGAACCACACAATTCTCTATAACTCTAGTTCCAGGAATCTATGCTCTGCTCTGGCCGCCTTAGGCAGACATAAATCTATATGAAAGCAACAGAAAGTGGGAGAGAGGGAGGGGGAGGGGGAGGGGGAGGGGGAGAGGGAACCTTCTCATGGAATACAAAGGACAGGAAGGTTGAGAGAGTAAGGAAGCCATCTCAAACAAGCTTTTGACTATTGCCAGAGGCCTCAGAAGCAGCGATTAAGTTGGCCTGAAGCCTCTAGCAGGCTTAGGCAAACTTCTACTTAACCATGTCACAGTTTATTCTCCTGCAGTGTAGGTTTGACAATGGTTGCTCTTGGTACTCTCAGATAAATTTGTGAATCATCTAAGTCCACTGACAATGAATATGCTTCAGAAAGATTCATATACCATTGCAAATTAAAACATTTGTCAATTAATAACTCTTTGGTGTTATATTGTTCATGGATAGAGAATATTTAATGCTTGAAAGACCAGTATGTATAACTATCTAATTTGGATACATGCACACTAATTTGGGAGCTCTATGTCTTTTCAATTATCAGGCCAGGGGCAATTCTGATCTCTGACCCTATGCTACAATCTTAATGAGGTCACAGAGTCACCTGCTGGCAGCTGCTGAGGTAAAGGAACTGGTGCTGAGCAGAAATTTAATAAGCTCCTTAAGGTTTGTTCAGAATACTCAAGTCTTCTTTAGTGTGAACACGATCATGCTTTTTCTACTTTCTCTCTCACACTGGGAAACCACAGGCTTTTCCCTTCAGTAGATTGCTGGCCGTGCTTTCAAGCACAACCAGAAGGAATGGTGTCTTTGCCTGTGTCTTTGCCTTTACCTTCTCTTTTTATTTCATTACTGAATTTGAAAGATCATCTGTTGCCTACCTCAATGCTTCAAAAACTGCCTAACTGCAAACAGCTCCTGTCACATCCTTGCTCTAGGTGAACCTGTGCTGTACATGTTACAAGCAGGAAGAGATGGCTGTCACTTCACACAAATAGTGGCTCACGAACACAGTTGCAGAATCACTGCTTATGTGTAAAAATGGAGAAGCACTAAAAAGACTCGGTTTTAGATTTCTGCCTTAATGTTGTTTGTACTTTCTAAAGGTTTAAAAAATAAATACACATAACATATGTACATATAAGCATACATTATGAATGCACATAATATACCTGAAACATAGTATTTAGATCCTCTTTGGACATGATCTTTTTTATAACTTGACCTTCAAAATTTTTAACAAAATTTCAGAGCATGCAATAGTATACATTATTTTCTAAGTAAGTTATTTCTAATGTGTGGGCACACTGGTGATGCCCACATCAGTTGGATTGGAATATAAAATTAGAATTAGATTTACATCTACAGGGCACCTCTCAAGTGGTTTCAGATAAAAAATATATTAAAAAATGGTTAACTAAGTGACTAAATATTATTCTGTTTGCAACACACTCCTTCGAATTTGCTTCTACAGTTTTCCTTCTTATAGAATATTATTAAATTAGTTCAGAGGCATTGTCCTCATTAAGATCCTCATTAAAATCAGCTATGCACACACACACACACACACACACACACACACACACACACATTTATATATATATATAATGTTACAAAAAATTAACAAAAAAAGGCCATAATTTGAAAGATGGCGTGGGAGAGGTATATGGCTAGGAGGGTTTTTTATCAGTATTTTTATCAGAATCTCAAAACATAATTAAAAAATCAGATAGGATAAATGAGTTTATCTGGTCTATTACAAAACAGTGGTAAGCATAGTTTAAACTAATGTCTAAATTCTTGAACTTTCCTGAGAGTATATTCTTGGTGTTCTTATTCTACTAAAATGATTTGAGAGGTAATGTTTGTATTAATTAATTTTGTCATTTTATGGTATACACACAGCTTTAGGCAAAATGTATGTGGTAAGCATAGACAATTTTTATTTGAGAATGAGATTATTTGAGGAAAAAGGGCCAATCTTATACACAAAAATGATTCCCAGAAATTGATATACAAATAATATCCCATAATTCATATGGATATTATATTCAGATTTATATATGAGTACATACATATGTATGCCTCTCTCTGTGTCTCTGTCTGTCTCTCTCTCTCTATCTCTGTCTCTCTCTGTCTCCCCCCCATCACACACACACACACACACACACACACACACACAAACAAAACCTTAAAGAAAAACTATAAATACATTTCGCCCAATTATTTTAGGAAAAATTAAACAGATGAATGATGCATTGCTTGGATTCAAGTGTGCCAGGAAAGGCTGCCTGTCACTCCTCGTTCCTTGTGAGCTGTCATAAATCTCTGTCCACTGATCCACTTGCATTTGTCATAGGGGCTGCTAGATTATTTATCGAAGAGATTTCTGTCAAGCTGGGATTAAGATATCCTAAAAAAAATTCCCACATGGGCAATTCATCACAATACAGTTTAGAGACTGAAAGAGGGCCACAATAGACTGTGGTAGCAAAGTGGAAGTGAGTGATAGGCGAACCCAAAGCCCCAGCTTGATCTAAGGAGAGCAGACACCATATACCAAAGGTGTCAATCAAAGTGCTTTATAAGAAGTCTCATGAATATGAAAAAGGGAACAAACAGATTGGTTTTTCTTTCCCTGTTCCCGGTAGTTATAAGACGATGGATTCCAACACTAATGAGCTTGTTTCTGTATATATGCCAATGAAGTGTATATGCCAGGAGAGTTCTAGCTCTAATTCTTTCTTATAGTCAAGAAATGGAAAAGGGCATTATTTCTAAAATAACAGGGATTGTGAAACGTTTCACTGTTGCCAAATTGTTCTCTGTGTATGTCGTGCTGAATGTTCACACTGTGTGAATTGAATCTATCTTGCCTCTTTGTTTCTCAAATTTAGTAACTTAAGTATATTTTTGTACTTCAGTCCAACATTTACAATATAACCTGAAAAAAAAAATCCTTGCTGTAATTTGAATCTTAAATCATCCTGCTAAACCTAAATGTGAAGCAATGTTTAAAAAAGATCTGCTACCAAAAGCAAATGGTACCAGGCGCCAGTTTTCTGCATGGAGATGAGCAGTCACTGAGATCGTCAAGATGTCTGACCTTAAATATCAAACAAACATTTTCACTTATTATGTAATGTAAATAAATTTATGGTTCCCAAGGAGAGTATCATTCAAATAGCTTGCCCGTGTAAGTATTTTATGAATTAATGTACTGAGAAATCTAAGCAATAATGAATATACTCTTAGTTTGCTAAGGGTGCTTCAAAACATCTCTCTTAATAATTACACTCATGTGGCTGGAGAAAAGGTTCAGCAGCTAACAGCACTTGCAGCTCTTACAGAAGACCTGGGGTCTGGCTCCCAGTAGCCACATGGCCTCTCAGAGTCATCTGCAACAGAGTTTAGCAAAGGGGAAGTAACAGATAGACTCTAGGCCTCCTTAGGTACCAGGGACACTTCTGCTCTGATATTTACATGCCACAAACACCCAAACAACAGAATAAAAACAAACTCTTTACAATTGTCTCACAGGTCTGGAGATATAAGCCAGGGAGAGCAGGTTTGTCTAGTACATGAGGAGCTGGATCAAAGCTCCAGCACTGAAAAAAAGGAACAAATTAAGCTGTGTTTGGCGCTAGTTCGAAGGTGTGATAGTAATGTCTACACAATACTCTGCTTTACACACATGCTACCTCTAAAGTGTGAGAGATCTAGGTCAGGCAGTTGTCATGGAGCACCAACTTCCTGTGGCTTCTCTGAGCTTCTGGAAACCACCATGCTTAAAGTCTTCTGCTCTTTAAACTATTTTAGTTGGCATAATTCAAAGTTATTGTTCCAAAATATTATTTTTACAAAAGCATGATATCTATGTATATTACCTGGAATATAAATATGCAGATATAGTATGACATCATCATCATTATTGTGGTATAAAGTTTCAGATCAAGTATGTGGTAGATTCAGGCTTTAAATTTAAAAAGCCTGCAGTAACTACTAAAAAAATATTAGACTGTTCAACAAGATAAAACTATGACATAATAAAGTATACTTATTTTTTGAGGAACTATTTTATGTATGAAAAAATATTAGCTGGCTTAGTAGTAGGTCTCCTGGGTATACAAAAAAGACACCTATTTCTAAGGCAAAAATAGATCAATATACCTCTAAATAATATAGAAATAACTCAAGGCACTTTTTTTGAATTCTCTATACTTCTATGGAATAAATTTTTTCTTGTTTTAAATCACTTACTACATTTGAAATACAAGCTCACTAAAAAACAAATTACAAAATAAAACAAAGTAACATGTTTTCCAGTAAGTCCACTTTTAGTTAAATTACAGGTATATTTTTGAAATCTTTACTTTATAATGTCATTTTCCTGTTTGCAAGGCAAGTGTATGTTTCTTATGTTGACATGTTGGAACTTTAGATTTCTTGCCTTTCTGTCCTTGTATTTTGTCACCTAGGCCTGCCCCTGTCAACCTGTTCACACTGTAATTCTGATGCTTACTTATACATATTATCTATGCATTTTATTCCTTGGTAATTAAACATTAAAATAACTTTTGCTGGTGGACAATGAAACAACAGCTCCAAGATGGGAAATGGAAAAATAGCTGCCTGTAGATTCACTGTCTGGTGAGTATCCGTGTTTCATCAGCAGCAGTATGTAAGGCGCTTTGCCATGTCTCCTCACATGGCAGAATGGTATAGGTGAACTAACTAGAGTGCTGTGACTTCTATGCCAAAGAACTAGCAACTTCCCAAATTGAGTAGTATGTAAGCATCCTGCCCATTGTAATGTGGGCAGGATGCTTGCATACTGTTCACCTTTGCAAATAACCTCTCATATCTCCTTTAAGAAAGGTTCTTCTTCTATAAACAGTCACTTGTACCTGGCACTCTGTATATGAGAGAATTCAATGCACTGCATGTCTCTTTCATGTCCTGTCACACTCCCCTAATTAACAAGTCGCTTGATATATGCGTCTTTTTCTTTCAGAACAAATGATACATGCTTTCTTAGGTAAGGTGTTTTTATTTAACTGAGATTTCTCAACTATCAAGAAGTCAAGCACTGTGCAAAAGGCAACTTAGTCCCTAAGAGGGAACTAAGGGGGCACTAAAGCAATTACTGCCCATGCTAGAAGTTAAAGGAACCTAGAAATAACTACATAACCAGAAAACACCCAAGGAATTCTATAATTGATAATAATGGACATATTTAAAATGGATAGCAGTATAAATCTTTACAACAAATACATATAAACAAAATTGATATTATAATATATCCAAAGCCCTTGACGTGCTAATTGTAAAAGAAATCAATAGCAACTCTTAATTTGCTAGTAGAATCCTTATGATATAAAAACATCAGCAAGCCTCCAATGGCTAAAATATTATACAATATTCTAAACAATAGATTTTTATCTTTTCAGCTTTATCAGAAATCTGTACCTCTCAAGAAAACACCCACTGAAAGACATATCACTATGTCAACATTGCAAAGCAGAAATAATTTAAGGAGTTTAAATAAAAGTATCTGCTCATCAATCAGAACGATTGAAAGCAAGAATCCTGTCATTCCGTTCTAAATACATTAAGTATTAGACTTGCTATTCATTTATAAAATTTTGGAAAAAAAATAGACAATAGTCTGCATAACACTGCAACACTTTTAGTACAGGATGATATAATGTAAATACATAAATAGATGATAGATAGATGATAGATAAAATAAATCACACAAATACTTCTTTACAACCTAATATTACAGTCTTTGAACTACTATTTCATCTTTTATACAAAATATCCTTCTTAGTAATTGTTTTCTTCAAACATAATTTTCAAAATGTTTTATCTATTGCAGAATGTTTTTCAGGTTAGACAGAAAAAAAATCTTGCATCTTTTTTCTTAAATTGTATGCATTTACTCTAATACACAGTAGAAAGCTATTCAATACAAGAATTCCATACAATTCACTGAAGGAAAAAAGACAAAGATAAAGATATGTAAATGAACCTTAATTGTTACACAGAGAATAATTGTTAAAAACTATTATTTTCTCAAAAATTAAGATTCTTACAATTTGTATTCTTTCTTTATGAAAATTATTTTGGTCAAACCACATTACTATACTACAAAACTGTGACTCTACTATTTTTCTTAAACTTTCTTTCTTCAAGTTTGTTTTTGTTGTTTCTGCGCATTTTGCTTTGGTTTGGTTTTTGGTTGCTTTCTGAGACAAGGTCTCCCCTTGTATTCCCATGTATCTCAGGCTGTGCCAAACTAGCTATGTTGCTATGGGAGGAACCTGTCCTCCAGGCTCTACCTCCTAACCACTGGGGTGCACACAACCATCACAACTGGCTTTCTTTTTCCTTTACCACATGCTATCCCCAAAGTTCCTTCATCATGCATAATCAGTAGATGAGGAGACGTCCCATTGTGGCCTACAAGTAAGGAGTCTTTATCCTATAGAGATATACAGCATTAATGACTTTTAATTTATCATATATAGAAAACAGAATACTGACATATTTTTATGGCATCCCAAACGAACTGTTCAGTAAAAAGAATCTTTCATAAATTGAACGGCTGTACACAATGCATTTGAAGAGAATTTCTAAAATCCTGAACAATCCAGTGGAGGGGGGGAAGAAAGAAAAAGAAAGAAAGAAAGAAAGAAAGAAAGAAAGAAAGAAAGAAAGAAAGAAAGAAAGAAAGAAAGAAAGAAAGAAAGAAAGAAAGCAGGCAGGCAGGGAGGGAGGGAGGGAGGGAGGGAGGGAGGGAGGGAGGGAAGAAAGGAAGGAAGAAAGAAAGGGAAAGGAAAAGAAAAGAAAACTCCTTTTTTTAAAAAAATTTTTGATCTTGAACAAAGTTTGTTTTTGCAAACACTGTTGACTGAATTTCTGTTCCAGAAACTTTGAGATAAACAGACAGCTCCCCTGTCTCCTGCTCCCGTGACATTCACTGTTCTTTTTGTTTTCTGATATTCCTTATATTGTTTAACTATCTCTCAAGCAAAGATAATCTTTCCAGACAGAGTAATAAGGATAGAATATGAAGCAGTTTATCAAGATCAATTTGGCTTACTACATATTCATGAGATATTTCACTGTAAATATTCAAATAAAAGTCAAGTTGCTAATGTATTCTTCCTTCTGTGAAACATTATGAAGCTTAAAGCCGCACAATAACAGGACAGTAGACTCCAGCAGCAGCTTTGTTTTGTCAAGAATTTCACCTTTTCAAATAGCAAACTCCTGTCCAAATCAAGGACTACCTCACAGTCATTCCAAAACTCAAAAGGGCAAAAGAAAAATATATCCTGGATGAGTCAGAAACCTCTGTAAATAAGCCACCTAACAACTAGTCAATATTTCTACTCAACACGGAATAGCTATAAACTTTCGATAATTTCCCTTTATATGTTACTGTATTAATTAATTTTGGTCGGCACTAGACAAACCTATAACCCTGTACATGCTAAGTAAATGCTCTGCTACTGAACACTCTAACCTTAAACTTTTACTATCTTGATTTTCAAATTAACATGAAGCATGAATTGGTATCATGAAAAGCAAAATAAAAATCTAAACATGGTAATGCATATATTTAATCTCAGCATTTAGGAAGCTGTGGTAGGGGTATCTCTATGAGTGCAAGTCAATAGAGTGGCCCAGACCAGGGTTACAGGGCTACATACTAAGGTTATATATATATGTGTGTGTGTGTGTGTGTGTGTGTGTGTGTGTGTGTGTGTGTGTGTTTAAAATCTCTCTGTTCGGAACATGGTATATATGCATACACATGATGCCTCAACTATTGATTTTTTTTTTTTACCAAGATGCTATCAAAGACAGTATTAGTTGTTACATCATACAATATTAACAATATTGTATTTTTTATGTTGAGCCAGCCAACGATTACCTTATAGTCATCAAGTGTTTTCCTTCCTCTGGCTCTTGTTCAAACTCATACCCAGAGTCTCCTTGCATTTCTTTATAATGTCTGTGTGGATAACATACTTGTGATCCCATTTTTCTTGTAATCTGTTGCAATCAATCACCTTTTGTGTAAAATAATGTTATGCTTTGTTTTGTTCTCATTATTGGTTTGGTTGGATGTTTTTGTTTTGTTTTCTTTTGTTTTCCAGTTAACTGTAAATCACAAACATAAGGTAATAATGTCTTGTAGTAGAAAGAGGAAGTTAATGTGGACAAGAAGCAATTGGGATTTTTCCTTTGCATTTTATTGATACTTGTTATCATCAGAAATTCTGTATTTAATATGCAGAAAAGACTGGGTATAAATTTGGTTCATTGCCAAAGTCAATTTCAAGATTACTTAATGAAACAGAGACAAGAAATGAAACTTGGGGTAGAGGGAGAATGTGGGTGGTTGGACTGCTTGCTGTTAGCACGTAATCCATACCTAGCACCTGCAGCCTTTGCAGTGAGGTTACAAAGGAAACACCATGGAAACATTGTATCAGTCTCATTCATATAAACCACGGCTGCACATCCTTGGATGCAGGGTGCTTTGATTGCACTCACACTCTTCCTCACTCTCATCCTCCTGAACCTGTCTTGCCGAAGCCCTTCTCTTTCTAAATAAACCTTCCACTTTCCCATCCTTTTTGTTTGTTTATAATTTAAATTCCACAGTGAAAAAAATACACAATGCATGCCTTTCTAAGACTGGCTTATTTCACTTAATATAATTCATGTATTATTTAGCAACAAATCTAATCACGAGAAAAGAAAAAAAGGGCCCAAAAGAGGGAACTAACTTTTGGTATTGATACAAATTTTCTTTTGTTACATAGAGGCAGAAAAATAGTCACAAAATATATGCATGTAATATGCTTGTTAATATATAACCAAATACATATGTAAACATCACAGAAAGATAACTATATTCATAGGATGTATCCATCTGTATACACCCTGCCTTCTGAAAGAATGGGATGTATTTTCTCAGGACATATCAGGAGTTTATATAGTTTATATCCTGGGCAAATTGATTTTCTCAGCAATACATTTATTTTTTAATTGTTTTATTAAAATTAAATCTGTATTATGGGCTACAGCATCTGGAGAGGTAACTCAGTGTAAGAAAGCTTGCAAAATTTTCAGGGGCAAGAACCTCAGAATATCCAGGAAAAAAAAAAAAAGGATTAGCCTGCTTTCAGCTGGAAGAAAGGAGCATGAGTAGCCAGGTTTGGATTCCTCCATTTAATGTTGGTGTCTTTTTTCAATTTTATTATGGATGTTGTAACTGGAATTTAGGAACAACTATGGAAATGAAACTGTTGTAACCTTTCATTTGTGAAATGCCTGGGTAATAAGGACCTGGTCTGAGGTGTTCATAGCATAGTATCTTAGAGCCCATGACAACTGCTATGCGGTTAGGAGTGCTTTAAGGGACCAAAACAGTCTTTATTCATATGAATGACAGTAGTATAGGTTAGGATCAGGTGTGAATTTCTGTTGGTGGAGCACTTGTCTGATATGTACAAGTTCAATCCCCAGTAAAACACACACACACACACACACACACACACACACACACACACACACACTCAAATGCACTCGCATGCATGCAAACCTTTGTAATACTAATGAGTAATTAACAGAAATTAACAATGTAAAACTTATAATATATCATAATTTATAAAATTAGTTTTCTATATTTTAAACTTTGAAATCAGCTTAATTGATTCTATGTGGATTTTTTCAGTCCCTGTATCATGCATTTTCAACTGTATCATTCTTTAATACAAATACTAATAATGAATCATAAACTTTAAGCTGTCAAATACTTTCCCATTTATTTATAATTTTAATATATAATAATTAAAATACTACCCATTTTCATTCTTACTTCTAAAAGAAATATTTGTGACTATGTTTACGTGATATAAATCATGTAGAATCATTCAAAGTCAGTATGTGTATTTGATTGAAAACGTAATCTATTTTCAGTTCTCATTAGTTTTTTTTCATAAATGCACAAACTATTAGAAAGCAGAACCTCATAACTTTAATAAACTGATTAAAAGTCACAACCTTGATCCTTACATTCAACATTTTAATTATGAAGTACCCAAGCTGATTTCTCATCTGTACCTTTTGAAATTAATTTTCCCTTGTTCTGTTGGGAAGACCATTTAAATGTCAGTACTTATTGGTAGATACCAAAGACTAACCTGCTCGCACAAGATCCTTCAAAGGCAGGGGAAATCTACAGCTGCAGGTGGGTGTTCACACATAGATCTTTATAAGGTTATTAATTTCATATTTCATCACATAATGGTTATTAAGGTTTGTTAATAGTTTTTCCCTTTAAAAAAAGAAAGCATAGCTTTTGAGAGCAGCAAAAACCTCAGTAGATAACAAAGATATTTAATTATATTAGGAGTATATTGGTACTTTGTTTTCACTTCACCAAAGGATGCCCACAGCATATGATTAATCTTTTCAGTATGTGCTAACACCTGGAAAAATTCCAGGCATCTAGTTTTGATCAATGGGAAAAGAAAGGCCTGAGAGTGAAATGCGTTTGAGATCTTCATTATACAAGTCTGAGAAAAATCAATAAAACGAGAGCAATCTTTTTTTTTTTTTTAATCTGTTAGATGCAGATTTTGTAACTAAATACTAAGGTAACTGCACATCTGAACATGAGCTGCCTGGGTTAGGCAGATCTTTGCTGGGTTCCTTTGATGTTAATCTACATCTTAATGTTAATGGCTAAAACTCTGATCTTCCAGCATTTCTCAGCCATTTTGTTCCTGTGACCCAAGTGCATTCTTAAAAACCACTGAGCATCCACAAAATATTTGGTTTTACTTATATCTGTTAATAACTACTAGGACGTAAACAGAAAATAGTCAGTTGGTATCTATGTTAACTTGATATTAATAAGTAAAATTTATGATCTATGGTATATCTTACTGAAAAAGTGAATAGATTTAAAAAGAGAAAAACAATAATACAAAGAATGACACAGACATATGTAGTTTTAAACCTTAGAAATATTTTAATGACCTTTATAGATTAGGGTTGATATTATTTTATGGTACTACATGGCACTTGCTACTTTTCTCTTGCTGTGATTAAATTACCATGTCCAGGAATAAATTATAGAAGAGTATATTTTAGCTTATAGCTGCTGAGGTACAGTCCAAAATAGTGAGGGAAGAATGACTGCAGAAACAAAAGGCTGAGAGGCCTTGCCCTCAGATAGGAAGAAGACAGACAGACAGACAGACAGACAGACAGGAAGGGAGGCAGGGAAGGAGAGATGGAGGAAGGAGACAGAGAGGATACAGCATAGGAGAGAAAAGGAAGAGAGGAGAGGAGAGGTGGCTAGAAGTGGTAGGTAAGTCTATAAACTCTCAGTGACTGCCCCCAATAACATACTTCCTCCAGCAAGGTTTTACAATCTAAAACTTCCATATGTTTCCTCATAGTGTCTCCAACTGGGAACCAAATTTTCAACTCTATGAGCCTCTGCAGGCAAATGATTAGTCAAATAATCACATGAACTAAGACATAATAATGTCGCCTGTGATTTTCTAAAGTTTAATGCAGTGTGGAATCTGAAACCCTATCAATGAACTTCATGTTCTTTGTAATAATAAAAGTCATTGGTGTATCTTGAATAAGGCATCTTGGATTGATATTTATGACTTTTATCTTGAAGATCTTGATAGATCTGGAATCCCTAAATGTCTCTTTATCACACTTCAGGAACCACTAACCTTCAATAACCTAAAAACAAACAAACAAAAAACCAAAAAAACCTGGTTGCACTGTGATTTGTATGTGTTGAGGGTGGGGGTGCATGGAGGGAAAGAGGAAAGGGAGGGAAAGAGGAGAGAAGAGAGGTCTACAATACATCAGACTTACTTTTTCATTTGGTAAATTACATTTATTCATTTTTTGAGTGTTTTGCACACATGGATGTGTTGTGTACCACATGTGTACTTGGTGCCCATAGAGGTTAGAAGAGGTCCATCAGATCTCCTGGAATAGAATATATGGATGCTTGTAAGCCACTGTGTGGATATTGGAAATCGTGTTCAGCTCTCTACAAGGTCAACAAGTTCTGAGAGATGGGTCATCTCTCCAATACCCAACTTACTTCTTTTTCTATAAAGTATTCTTGAGTCCTGACAGGACCTTGGATTTTAAAGTTTAAACTTAAGGAACATGGGTATTTAAAAAAAGAAAAAATGGGAGCTTCAACCAAAATGAAAATAAGATACTGTTTTTAACATATTTACATTGCTGAAGAATTTTACCAGTATATGAGGAACGCTGTCCTTTATCAAAAGTAGGACATAAGAGCAGAGCTGGGAAGGGAACTAGGTAAGCAAACTGCTTCCCTGTGAGAGAGAACTAGAATCTCGCCAGTGCTGAAGTAAAGACTATCCATGTGTTGTGAGAAGGTCTTGTAAAAGACTGATGGTTCCTGAGGAGTCACAACTTTGGTAGTCCTTTGGGACTTACAGGCACACATAAACACACAGACAGGACATGCACAGATGAAGAGAGCAATGAGCAAATGAAGTCTCACTGGCAACCTTGAGACAGGAGAGAGCTGCTATAACACATTAGCTTGACAACACATCTCACAGGGAAGATAGGAAAGTAGGAGGGGCCAACAGGGACATAGGTAACAGCCAGTCAGGGATGGAACTATGGAGAAGGAATTTCTGAGAGAACAATTAGCAGAAGATCAAACTCATTTTAATATAGCTGAGACCCAGTAGACAAAGAGAACTACCAACGGCTGGCTCTCTTAAACCTGCAAGTGTACTGGTATGTACCTGTTACTATAGCCATATACCTTTCTTCACACTATGTTGATAAAATGGCTTTTTGCCTACCCTATAAAAAGATCTTACTTTCAAGAGTATTAGTAGAAGCCAGGGGTGGTGGCACATGTCTTAAATTCCAACCACTGGGAGACAGAACCAGACAATTAGTTCCCTACAAGTTCAAGGTCAACCTGATCTACACAGTGAGTTTCAGGCTGACTAGAGCCATGTCAGTAAGACCCTGCCTCAAAAAACCAGATGGGCAGAAAACAGCTGTCTCAGTCCAAACTGAATTTTGTAATTGGAACTGAGGAGATGACCTATCAGAAATGCTTCCTCCCTCTTCTCTGGAGACATCCCTGTCACGCTGGTGACACATGCCTTCTTGCTTCTTCCTATTTTCTGTCAGAGCTTTTTATTTTCCTCTTTCCTGTTGATTAAAATCATTTATTATCAAGCTCAACTCTTAAACTCGGAGACCACACAATACTCAGTCTTTTATCCGGAGGAACAAATACATTTCTGTTTACATACCAAGGACTGAATAATTTAAATAACTGTTTCATAGACAAAAATGAGCTTTGCTCGGGGTACTATGTCAAAGCATTAAATGATATGATGTGTTTGTGTTTTCAAACACAAACATCTGTAGTTTCAGATCACTGAACTCCAAAACATAAAACCATGGTGGGTGGCGTCTCACCTCTTATTCTCATTGGTCTGTCGACCCTACAATCTCTATCTACAAATGAGGATTGAAACTATGGTTGTATTTTACTTAAAACAGAAAAGAAAGTAGAAATCAACTCACCCCATCAAGGTGACTAATGTATGCATGTTTCTTTTCTTTTTTACTTTTGGCTATAGATAGGCAGAGATCCAGGAATCACTTGGCACATGCTCAGGTTAGATGTTTAAACTTGAAGAAAAATTGTCATCACTAAAGCATAGATACCTTGAAGCCCGTTATGTGGATTATCAAAGACTCGTGTCAAGGATCTGGTGCATGGTCTCACATTTGTACTTCAGGCCTTCTCTCCCATTAGTCTGAGACAGCATCAGTTCTAACTCAACCCACTGTAGTCACTACAAATTGCTCTCCAGTCTCCATTTGTATCATCCAACTCTTACACAGTAGTTACTGCAATGCTTCTTAAACTGTAACTCAGATAAGCTATGTCTGCTTGTTTTTTCTTTTCCTTTCTTCTTTTCTTTTTCTTTTCTTTTCTTTTCTTTTCTCTCTCTCTATCTCTTTCTTTCTCTCTCTCTCTCTCTCTCTCTCTCTCTCTCTCTCTCTCTCTCTCTCTCTCTTTCTTTCTTTCTTTCTTTCTTTCTTTCTTTAATGATACAGTGGATTGCAATGCTCCACACAAAGGGAATCTGACACCCTGAGCATGGTGAGCATAGCTCTGACAGGCCTGGGGCTTCTCTCCAATTCCCTCTGCCTTGCTAAAAACTGTTAGATTATATTCCTAAAGCTAGCCACCAAGTTCCATTCCCTTATTTGGCCAATTCCTCCTCCTGAGGCTGAGGAAGGTCCAGCTATCAGAGTATTGAAGTCCAGCAAACAAAAGTCCCCTTTGGCTCCCCAGATTAACCTGCTCTATTAAAATTAAACACCTCATCCTAACACAGGCTTTCCTCTTTTACCTTTATACAATGCCATTTGATTATATGCCAGATCTGTCTCCGCTCTATCCAGAGGCAGTCCTTTGTCCCCTTGCTAGAACAAATACCCCTTCCCCATCTCCCTGTTTGCTCTCTTTCTCTACTTCCTCATCCTCTATCTTCTGTCTTTGTCTCTTATTCCATGACCTCCGTCACTGGGATAAAGTGCTTGATTGGCAGGGTACTGAGCCAATACCGCTCCTGTAAACCACATGTTAGGACTGATAGGTTGTCCCTATTCTCGCTTTAATTCAACCATGCAACATTGCATTACTGCCACAGCTTTACTGGCATCCCATCCTCTCTCTTGCTCCAAGCCACAGCTCAATGATTTCCCCCACGGGTTCAACTATCACTTCGCTCAGTCCAGCCCTGCCACTATTTAACTCACTGGCACTTGACAAGGATGTAGAACAATTCTTGGTTCTACCCTCAAAAATATTCAGTAAGCAATGGAATAAACACATTACCAAATTATGCAATCACAAAGAGTCCAAGTGACAAAATAAGAATAGCTCGTGCTTACTGAGTTTGCATGATATAATCGGACATCAATTTAATCTGCCTATAAAACACATAATGCATATATGATGCTTTTGCCCATTTGACAGTTCAAATGGCTGAAACTCTGCAAAGTTCAGTAGCTAATCAACTGTCATGCCGACAATGATCTGGCTATTGACGTCAGACTTTCTGCTTCAGGAGTCTTTAGAAAAATGCCCCGTGTTTCTAACATCAACAACACACTGGGTGAAGCGCTCTGGTCTCCTCACAACACTTGTTTTGTTGTAGTGTTCACAAAATCATTTTGATCTACTGTTACAATGTGTCAGATGATTTGTTACGACTCACGGGACATTTTTTGCCTGTCAAGTTAGGAAGTGTAAGAAATAGGACAGACGCTATTTCTCAGTCAGCCCACACTTGATAGTTCACATGGGTCTGAGGAGACGCAGCTCTGCCCCAGCAGATTGCGAACCACTCTTGTTCATCAATCTTGCAGCGGCTGTTAACTCATCCCCAGGACCCATCACTCTCTACATAGCACCTCAGCAACGCCAAAATGCAGTGACAGATAAAACTTGTGCTCCTGTTTCTATGGGGAATTCAAACCCGAGTTGGAATGCCACGTGATTGCGAAGGAAACTTGGATCACTAATGAGGTCTACATTTAACGCTTTATTAACTTGGCCAGTTGTTATCCTATAGCTCTTGACATGAAGCTAATAATTCTTGGGATTACTGCACAGCAGTCAATCTCTGGCTCTCTTGTTTCTCATAACGTATGTTAATCATTTCCCAAGGGACATTACTACATTGTTGATGAGAAGGGCCAAATATGGAAGGTTAACTAAAATGAGGAAAATGCAAGAAAATACAAGTAATGGTATGAATTGTGAACAGACATTTATTGAATGAAGACCATAGGCACTGGTTTTACTGATGGAGAAATTAAGTTAGTGTGGATGCAGCAAGAACATGAGGAGCTAAAACAAGGTTTGGTCTAAAATCTATGGTTACTGGCTTCAGAAATGCCAACATATCTCAACAGACTCATAAAACTAGTCCGATCACGTAACTTCCCCTCTGACTCTCGCTCACTGAACTGTGGTATTGAACCTGAAGATTTTGAATGACCTCTATAAATATGATTCAAGTGTTCCTATATTTCTACAAACTATATATATATATATATATATATATATATATATATATATATATATATATAAAATTGTATAGAAAGTTAATTCTAATGGGGAAAATGCATTATCTTTCAGGACCATTCACAAAACACAGTCAAAAAATCCTAGAAAATATAATGGTTATGAATAATTGTGTTTGATGTCTCTAAACTTTATACACACACAAATTGAATCTAACACTAATTTGTGATTTGGAGTCACAGGCATAGCAATAGCTACCTCCCCTTTGTGAGTAATCCTGAAAACTATTGGCTTAAGAACTATTTGAAAGGATGAAAGAAATCCTTCTGACTTATCTTTCGAAGTAAACTTTTTAAAATGTTTCAGTGGACCATTTAATTGAGAGTTACTACATATTGGCCATGATTCTCAGTGCCTCAAAGAGGACTAGCCCAAGTTACATGTGGGTGGGGAAGTAACGTTTGCATAGATGTCTTTGCTGAGATGAATGTTTTTCCGAATCCCTCAGTTTTGGTGGAGGGGAAGACCTGATTTAACTTCTTAGGCAAGCATTCAGTCTCTGAGGCACACCTTCATTCTCCTAGCCTTCTGGAGAATTAATTAAAAAGCAATCAGAGCCATCAGAGGAGGCTACCTGAGTGTGGAACAAGTAGTTCATTGAGTCTCCTCTGTTATTTATTAGATATTAGGGCAGATCCATGGATGAAAAAAGTTTAAAAATCATTAGGAATAACAAAAATTATTATGGTATTCAGAAAGACTTACTGATTCAATATTAGCTGACTATTTTCATATGCATAAATTAAAGGCCAAATTAACTTATTTTATCCTTCATTATATTCTAGCTATTTATTTACATTTTCTTTTGAAAGAAGAATCAATTTAATCATCAATCTACCTAATTAAACTTGTAGTAATAGAGTTTTCCTCTTGACACATGTGAAATACATAATAGATTCTTGTTTGTTTTCGAGACAGGGTTTCTCTGTGTAGCCCAGGATGTGTTGGAACTCACTCTGTAGACAAGGCTGGCCTTGAACTCAGAGATCCTCATTTCTCTGCCTCTCAAGTGCTAAGATTAAAGATGTGCACTGCCACTACTCAGCTAAAATATTAGAATTCTTATTTGCAAAACACAGTACATAATTTACTGTCCAAGTGTTTACTGCTTCTTTAATGGTATCATAATTCAAATGTTTTTGTTAAGTGCTAGTAACACTTAAAGGTGTCACAAAAGTGGCAATCAAAATATACTATACTATATAGAAAGCTGAACATGATATAATAGTATGTAATACATATATATTAAATTTTCTACTATAGAGATAGCATCAAGTGCATTCATTCTAAACAAGCTCAAAACACTCTGCCCAAGAGAACATAATATGGAAGAAATGAAGCAGCATGAAGGTGTTCTCGTGTTTTAGATGCTACAAAGAAAAAGAAGGAAGGGGCATTAAGAGCCGAGATCCAAATTGAAGGGAAGATGTATTGGACAAAGGACAACTTGGGGGCATGGTATTGATTCTGCACAAAGCTTATGAGCTCTTAGAAGATAAAATAGATTCATAAATCAGGTTGCTGATTGGTTTAGCAAGCATAAACACCCCTTCCAAACTGAAATTCCAATCTATCTATAATTATTGCCAGGTTGGTTCTTTGGATAAATATGTCTCCAAAATTCAGAAAGGAGACTCATTAGCACAGCTTTATGATAAACCACTCGATAACAAAATAGCCTAGTCGGGAAAAGCATCTATTCTGGAGGTGCATGGACCCAGCTTCTGTGGATTTTCATTTTAGGGGAAAAAAATCTATGATGTATATTTTGCATATTATATTAATAATACTAGAACTTTGTATTCAAGCATATTCTTTATGCAGTGAATACTCAAAATAAAGGAGAAAGGGGAAAATAAATGGAGGGAAGAAGGGACGGAGGAAACGAGGGTAAAAGGGAAGAACAAAACAAGAGAGTGAAAGAGTGAGCGAGTTGGGGAGATTTCATTTGTGGGGTAGCACTGTTGTTTTTTTACTTGCTTCCCTTATTCCACTCACAATACAAGTCAGTGGAAATCAGAAAATGGGCCAAAGCCCTCACCTTCTGAGTTGCCTATATAATCCTTTTCCCCTTCATCATGGATTGGGACAATGAATATGACAAATGTCTCCAAACCCCAGTGGAAGCTTGAACTTAATTAACAAAATTAATTCTGTTCTTATAAGTTTCTGAATTTTTGGAATTGTGAAAAAAGACTTCTTCAACTACAGATTTATGCCATCAAAATGATTAAATAACAAACTAGCTGCATAAGCAAATTTTTACTATCAACATAAAATTTACTTTTCTCGTATTTGAAAGTGACGTAACCGCAGTTACTTCACAGGATGTTGATGACAGTTGAATAAAAACGTCATTGACATAAGGTTTGGAAGAAATGTAACCTAAGAAAACATCCCTTGTTCTTTAAATTAGTGAGTCTCAGCTCCAGGCAATCATTATGAATCACAGAGAGCAGCATACAACAGTGATGCCTGGTCCCAGCTTATGTAAACTACACTGAACTGTCTAATGGCAAAAAGTCATTCCCTGAGCAGCTTTTAAAGCTTCTTGGGGCTCAGAAGCTCCATAATAGAGCATGAGTATGCACAAGAGCCAGAGTTCACAGCAGCACAACCGAACCACCCACTGTTCGCCACATGACATGGTTCAAATTGAGAATCATTATTCCCAAAGCAACAACCCAGAGTACTCTGGGCTTGATTTTAAGGGATAGCATCATCTATGGAAAGGCTGTGCATCAGGTGATCAGGAGACGCCTCCTACACTGTTTTATACAGTGCCTTTCTAGAATTATTAAATTTGATTATTAAAGAGAGATAGACTTAGGTTTAATTACCTTAAGGAACCTCACAAATCAGAGGGATAGAGCAAATCTTAGCTTTCACAAAGGAGGGTCTTGCAGAATAAGTTACTTACTATCCATGACCAGAACTCTGGCCTACATCTTCTGTACCTGGGAAGCCAAGCACATATAGTTTTTTAATTTCGGTTCCTGGCAATACTGTTGCTGTGAATAAGCTGTGTAAACTTTTCCCATTTAGATGTTTCTTCTAGAAATTCCCCTAGGAATAACAATAATATACACTGTCCTTCAAGAGAAACAAAAAATTATGCTTTGAGTTTTAAAGATGGGAATCTCATACTGACAATTAGTTAAAACTAGAGGATATGTTTATTGCCCAAGTAGGTCCGACCCCAATATTGTTTTTTTTTTTCATGATAATGCTACTTTAGGATTGTTTTAAAATTTTATTGTACAAGAGAACACTGCAGATGCTGTGCTAGTTTAAGCCTTCCTAGAAGCGCAGAGGTTATGGGAAATTTAGTTCACAATTTAGATATACATATGCATGAATCTGAGAATACCAGTGTAAGCAGGGCTTTCTGGACTTTCCTTTGACACAGAAAAAGAAAGGCTGGCATTTTAGGAGGGTTTCAAAGGAATCAGGCCATGCTCCTCCCTTACATAAGCTGTATGAAATTGGGGCCAGGTCGCACGTATCTATATTTTGCCCCATCTCTGTCTCTGGTACACAGACTGCTCTAGTTATGTGTTTGTAGAACAATGATTCCCTGAAAAGCCCCATCAGCAAACCTCACCCTTAAAACACCCACTTACTTTTTCTATTGAATCAGTGGGGCTCCAGATAACACTCATTAAATCAACCCTCCTCCCCCCACCCCCACCATCACCACCTTTCTTTGTATCTTTGCAAATCTGGCTTTAAGAACTCAGCACTGGTAGGTAACCTGTTCACAGGTCCTCTCCCTCCATGGAAGTCTTAAGTACTTGAACCAGAAGAGAAAAGAAAGCAAATACATGTATTTTACCAGCAACACAGATTGCTTGTCTAAACATTGAACAAGTGCCCTGCAACTCGCAAATGTAATAGGGAAGAAATCCTGCTGTGCTCTAGCTTAACGAGGACACAGGAAGCAACGATGTAAAACCCAGGTAAGACAACTAAACTGGAAGCTTCCAGAGGCCCCTGCACATTTATGTTACTGCTACAGAAACAGTGTGTATTAATTAGTCTGTGTTTAACTTTCAAGAATATCAGGTGTTTAGATAAAATTTCAAAGGTGTGTTTAAAAATCTGGACTGGTCATGCAAGCTTCTCTAATTCAGGTACTCAGGAGGCTCAGCAAGGAGGATTAGGCAGGTTTGAGGCCAGCCTGAGCTGGGCATGGAGACACTGTATCAGCACCAAAAGAAACACAACAGATGTCTATGGGAGGGAATTACAGATTTTTGTAGAGAGAATATCTTGTGTATTGTATGAATACCTTTCAACTTAAAATAAATAAAAAGATAGATAGATAGATAGATAGATAGATAGATAGATAGATAAACCTAAAGCCTACAGGAAAGGGCAGAATAGAAGGTGGAACATCCGGGAGTCAGGAAGAACACTGAGAGAGAGAGAGTCAGGTGTGGCAGGTTGTCCAGGAGGGTGTGACCACACAGACACATGGCCCCTGAGCACAGGTAATCAGCTGCATGACAAAATGTAAATTAAAATAAATGGGATAATTTAAATTATGATCTAATGAGTGAAAAGTCTAGCTATGTAGCCAAAGTAATGGTTAATATATTTTGAGACTGAGTCTTATTTCTGTGAGTATGAGGCTGGGAGGAAGAACCAGGCCAAATCTCTACGGAGATCCACAGGAAAGCACCTGGATTTTGCAATCTGTGAAAACTGTAGGACCCCCAATAAAACAATACACACTATGTGCTAAGGTACTAATGATTCTGGGAGGGAACTATCGTAGGTCTCCTCATTAAGTAACTGCTGTGACATTTTATTAAGTAGCTCTCTTCCTTAGTAGAAAGAAAACAACACCCGAGAACATCCTCAACCCTAAATGAGACCACTTTCACACAAATTGCTTAGAGCTCTCTCATTTCATGTCATCTTTGTTAGATGTATATATTCAATAATGTTAGTCATGGAATACACAGACATTTCACACCGGACATTTCTCCAAGAAACACTGTCTGTATTATAACAAAATTTCATAATACGTTTAATTACATAATACTCTACCGCTAAGGAAATTTCAGCCTAGGTTATGACTGCAGCTTTCCATGGACTACCTCTCACCAGGCCATGCTTCCGGTGTGGAGCTTTCCCTTCACCTACATTTTCTAAAGAGATTCACCCAATAATGAAAGAATATGGCTAAAAAATGCACATATTTTACATAAAACGGGTAATTTTCCAGAACATTTAAATAGGCACAGTGTTTGAATCAAACTGGAACAGCACCTCAAATTTGGATCCTTACCTCCCTGTGCCCATTCACATATTTCATTGGCAAAAACTATCTGCAGGGTCTCCATCTGGATGTTTGTGTAAAATTATGCATATTTTGAGGTAATAAATATTCACTTTCAGGTTGCCAGCTACTCAGAAAATGTAGCCCTTTGCTTTAGCATACTGACTGAGAGAAATTCCTCTTGGGGAAAAATGATGTGTTAATTTTTATTAAAAATATTTCATGAGTCTGACCTTGAACCCTGGTCTTTCTTTAAGAAATGCTATACAGTTTAGCAATTTGTCCATTTTTCAAGGTAAGAAGCTAAGATTCACACTTGGTTACTATCTTTGTCATTTCCACCACACATTTCAATACACACACACACAAAATCAGACATGCATACATAGAAACACTAACACACACACACATCCATACACACATACACAATCACACATAACATACACTGAGATCCAAACATACATATACAGACACAATCATAATCTCTCTCTCACACCCATCAACCCACACACACAACTAATGACTTGATTACACAGATGTTTCAAAACAAGTGTATTAAAATTTAAAGCAGGCAGATAATTTCTTAGTACTTAAAACATAAAGCAATGAATAGAACATTTAGAAGTAACTTTCTTTTGTGATTTGAACTAATTATAAAGAAGCACTTCACAGAATGTATTTTAAAGGAAAAAATTAATTTTAAAATATCTTAAAGTGATTTCTACATAAAACCTCATTTTAAAGAACATTGTTTCATTCTTCAAGCAAGAATAATTTCATGCCTTGAGATATGTTCACCTGATCAAAAATAATTCATTTCCTCTTTTAAAAGTTAGTTTGTTGGAGAAAATAGTACATAGTTAAAAATTAATAAACATAATAATGAATTCTATTAAGGGGAATGTGTTTGCTAAATGACTCAACTTAAAAAAGAAAAGAAGAGAAGAGAAGAGAAGAGAAGAGAAGAGAAGAGAAGAGAAGAGAAGAGAAGAGAAGAGAAGAGAAGGAAGAAAGAAAGAAAGAAAGAAAGAAAGAAAGAAAGAAAGAAAGAAAGAAACAAAGAAACAAAGAGGAAAATAAAAGATGTATTCTAAAAACATTCACTGACCCTTTACTTCTAACACCAGAGATTAGTTTTTTTTTCTGTACAGAAAGTTTTGAATGTTGTAAAACTGGGTAAATCCTTTGTGACCCTTACTGGAGTGTTCATTTCGTTTGGGTGGTTCTCCCTCCCCCACACCCTTTTCTCAGTCCTGAAAACAGAAGTTCATCCTCTGAGATGAGGTAAAGTGGGCCTCATGAGAACAGTGATGCCCCTGCAAAGAGTCCCCAGGATCTCACAGTGGCACACAGGCATCAGGGAAAGCTGCTTGTCTCTATTCTTTCAACCATAGCACAACCAAGACTTGAGAGCCTAAACAGCCTGCAGAGATGTCCTATTTGCATACAGGATTTATTCCTGTTTAGCTTGATACCATCTGTTTTTATATTCTAAGTAGAAAGGTTTATACATAAAACAATATTATATAACTTTTCACGCTACTTTAAAGAGCAACTAACCAAAATGCTTACTATATCTCCAAATTGAATAAGGTTGTTTAGTTAAAATAAGATAAAATCCTTCAAGATTAACACTTCTGTCTCCAAATATGACTTAAAATCTTAAACGCAATTGAGAGACCAGTAAGAATTTCCAGTTGACACATAATAAAATTTGTGTTCTATTTTTAAATTTAATTTATTATAACAGATACTTGGAAACAAAAAGTAAACATACTTAAAAGGTTATTGTGTGATGTTTCAATATACCTGTAAATGTGTAACATTTAAATCAGGTTTAATATATTTCTCTCCTCAAACAGTTCTCATGTCCATAATGGAAATATTTCAGATCCTATACTTGTGTTTTTTAAAATATCTAATACAGTCTTGTTATCTGGAACCATCCCTCTTTGCAGTTTTACACAAGAATTTCTTATTCTTAGTTAACTATAACCTACTTTGTATTAATAACCTGCCAACAACCCTCCTCCTCGTAATGAATTACTAACTGAAAATATATTCAAATACATACCTCCTGACAGTAGCTTCTTTATGATTTGGAAAACATGGCACATATACTGAAAATGGTAGATTTTAAGCATTACATTATATTTAAAAAAGATGCAACATCATGAAAATAGGCTTCAATGATACTTTAATGATATACATGAGTAAAATGTCACAAGCATGAGCAGCACACGTAATTAGATAGTCACAAAATCTTAACAATGAGATTTATATAAAATATTATATGTTAGAACTTATGGTAATTAAGTGATTAATGAACTGATATGTTTTAATCTATTAGCAGATTTAAAAACAGTGATGTCACAGCCTTAGAATTTTCAGGAAGATTATTTAGAACAGAGATGTCTGATCAGCAAGCTTGAGAATTGTATTGTTTGACCACAAGGGGGCCATAAGTAGCTATATATATATATATATATATATATATATATATATATATATATATATATACACACACATACACATACACATACATATATTTTTTTCTTTTAAGCAAGGTAGGTAACAGATACAACAGAAAATGTGTTTATCAATTCTTAAAACATAAGTGGTTAACAAAGAGAACATCTGTGATCACAATATTATTGATTTTTAAAAGCAAATGATTGCTAAGGCCACTGGTTATCTCCACACATTACATGTTTAGGGGAAAAGCTTTTTCCTGATTGTTTCTTGAAACATGTAGTGGTGGCCCACACCTTTAATCCCAGCACTTGGGAGGCAGAGGCAGGCAGATTTCAGAGTTCGAGGCCAGCCTGG
Source organism: Mus musculus (assembly GCF_000001635.26). NCBI lineage: Eukaryota > Metazoa > Chordata > Mammalia > Rodentia > Muridae > Mus > Mus musculus. The sequence goes on along the minus strand of NC_000071.6, from coordinate 16,112,673 downwards.
TCTACAGAGTGAGTTCCAGGACAGCCAGGGCTACACAGAGAAACCCTGTCTCAAAACAAACAAACAAGAACATGCATAACCCTGTGGCTTCTCAATGCCTGACAAATTTTTACTTTCAATAAACTGATATTTAATATTCTAACTATAGATACATTTTATTAAAGTCATTGTTTTTTGTGAGCAGCAATATATCTCTTGGCCCGACAATAAAAGAATCTCCAGGCTCAATTCAACTAACCCAGTGACCTGAGGTAAAGCCTGAAATTGAGTGAAATTACACAACACGCTCCCTAGGCTAAGCAGACAACCAAGAGATAAAAAACAATGTCTAACAAGGGCATGCTTAAAGCTCGGTACTTTTTTTTTTAATTAAAATTACAAAACAGATGGAATGGTGAGCTATAAAAAGAACCAAGCATTTTGCACAAATATTCTCTATGGTGCAATTGGCAAAAATCAACTCTCTTCTCTGCAGATACAAAGTTGATGATCTTCCTCTCCTGAAGGGTCAGGGAGGATCTAAGCCAACTGTCCCATGGTGGCCTATGTAGCATGACATGTAGTGTTTTCCACAATGTCATGAAGCACACCCACTACAAATCAATAGGCCTTCACGGTAGGGTGCATGGCTTGCTCCTTCCATGCAGTCACCCCACATCTGATTTGCCCATATCTCCAGGACACCAAAGGACAAGTGTGCCAGCAATAGTAATAATAGAAACAGAGCTCGCAGAATTATTGATAAAAGTTCTAATGAAGAGCTGGAGAGATGGCTCAGTGGTTAAGAGCAGGCACTGCTCTTGCACAAGACTGAAATTTTTGGTTAACCCTCTTCTGACCTCTGCTGGAAACTCCAGCATGTGCTATGCATACATAAAGACACAATGGAGATATATACATACACTATAAGAGATCTACTGCTGATTTCTTATTTTAAATTTTCATGGAACATGTTTTCTATTCATTCTCCTGATTCTATAATGCCCACATCTTCTAATCCCTGCATCCCAGCATTACTTCAAATTCCAAACACCACCAAGTTAATAAATCTGGTGCATGGAGGTTTAGGATTAAAGAGTGCTGGGACAACTATGTGTGCATGATATAAGGAAGGTGAATGGAACCGATGAATTTCTAATAGTATGCTACTAGGCATGAATAAGACCACTGTAGAAACTGTTATTTCCAATCTGCCTAACGGAATTACAGTCAGTACTTGTACTATGCTGGTGCAACCAAGCTGAGAAGGTAGGCTGACTCCATGACAGGCTTCAAGTTGGAAGTTCAGGAAGCAAGGACTAAATATCTGTTTCCAAGAACTGAGCAAGTCCAGGTAAGTCCAAGCCTCAGAAGCTGCCCTGCTACCTGGCCTGGGGCAAGGACAATGGGTCAGGAACAGACTTCCTCAGCAATAGTCTCCAGACCTCCCCAGCAACAGTTTCCAGTCCCCAAGTCCTGGTAATGAAATGTCCCTCGAGATGGAACAAGATAAAGGTCACCTCCAAGAATTTCCCTAATGTGCTTTAAATTAGGCCTTCGAGTTCACTTGGTTGTCTCTCTATCTTGGTAATGGGAGACCCCAACATGCTGGGCTTCTGCAGAATAAAACAATCTGCCTTTACATACTATTTGAGTCCTGGGTATCATTTTTTGGCTAATATAAAGCTTCCTAAGAGGTACCAACAAATACTGGGAATGTGAAACCCAAAGCCAGTTTCTAAGCAAGATGTTAGGTTCCATACAGACATTGGACACATTGTATTTCACAGCTGTGCAGGCTCATTCTGGACCATCTGTAACCAAGGAGCTATTCCAGCTGCCAGCAGCCTTCAAAACAGTGGTAATCAATAGTCTACACTCCAGTCTGCACTTGAGTCTGTTGGATGCCCTGGGCAGACAAAAGTGACTTGTGGCCTCTTGCCTACTAGGTTTTCAAAAGACCTTCAACAAGTTGCACTTGACATTCACAAAAGAAAACACTGTGTGTGGTGACAATTTTTCTCTCCGGTTTAAATTAAATGTGACATCCATAATTTAAACTCTTCCCTGACTAATTATACATCAGCAAAAAAGGATTTTCTTCATGGATTAAATTATAATCAGAAATTTAAGCAACCTTATTAGAATCTTTTGTCCTTTTTAAAAAAGAAGTCTTGTTATAGTTAGCTTTTTCTAAGTGTCCAAAAGAATAAAATTATCAAAATATAAAAAATACTTCAAACTCTTTAACAGGTATATTCTTAACAGTGAGATTTTATAATCTAAGGTAGAACTTCATGCCATAAAGCTGATTTTCCACCTAACATGATTTTCTTCCAAATTTAAAATTTTTATGTTGAAAAGAAATCTAAGATAAACCAATTAGAATAAACTTGTTCAAGAAAATCTGTTTCATTAGCACCAGTTAAATCCATTTACATATCTAAGTATTTTAATTCAATCATAAATAAATGTGACCTTCACTGAAGTTTCATACTATTCCTGTCAAAGAAAATAAGTTTTAAAAATTGTGTTAACTCAGTAAAGTGCTTATAAAGAGCATATTTTAAAGTATCTTTTTCTAATAGCCAAACACTTCATTCAACAGAGAAATCTTGTTAAAATACTGAACGAGGAAAAATACATTTTATAATCTAAAACTATGTTTACCTGTCTTCTACTCTTTAAAAACTTTAAAATGGTAAGGGAAGCGATAACTCTGCACTGAAGATTTTCTAGTAAAATAAAGACAGAAAGTAAACACAAGTGTAATACAAACACTTCTAAAACTAGCTTGTTGAACTTTTACTGATCACATGATAGGAGAGTATCATGTATACAAGTAAAATATAGCTACAAAAGGAAGGGGTGAGAGGACTTAAATACAGGACATGGATATATATTTCTATTTTGTCTCATAGGTTGGTTTTAATTTTTTCTTCATCTTCTGTGACTTTACCTTGTTGGGTTATCAGGTCGGACTAGGTTACTTCAAATTTTACTAACAGTTTTTGTTTAAATTTAAATTTTGAACAACCAATATCTTAATGTTTGTTTTTGATTTCTTAATGGTGTTATTTTCTGAATCCAAAGATCTGACTGTGAGGTAAGACAAATATCATCCATAAGACATCTGTGAATGCCCTACAGATAAAACCAGAAATGCTTACTCCTGTGTGAAATTACTTCTAGAATAAATTCTAAGGTAAGCCTCAGTATGTATTCAACATTTGCCAGTACTCTACTGATCCATATTCTAGATGCTTTCTAATACCTTAAAGTAAATCAGACACTGAGGTAGCGAGACATACAGCACATTAGGAACCACTAGTCATACGTGCACAATGCAATGGCCCTAGAAAAAACTATGGGCCCATAAGCAGGACTCATGGTTACAATTTGTGTCATTATATGATAATGTTCTTCACATCCTATCTCATACATAACCTGATGCTATCCCCCTCTACCATACTGCATGTTAGAAGAGTAATACTCTATTCCTCTGTGGCTGAGGGAATTAAAGGTTAGAAATCCCGAACTCTTTGATACATATCCATCCTATAATGAGTTTCCTATTGAAAGGATTTGAGTGGTTTGTGTTCTAGACTGGTATCCAGCTGCTATGAGGTGATAGATGCACACACCCTCATGCTATCACAGTGTGGCTCGTACTCACCTTTGAAAATATTCTCATTTTTGAAACTCCATATCCTAAGCTCTATTTTAAAACAACTCAATCACTGCCAACATAAGGTAAACTTATACCGTAAGGCACTTCCAGTTACACAGTGGGCTATGAATATGTTACACTAGGGATAGTTCTGAGCAGACTGAGTACCAGAAAGAAAAGTTTATTAATGATGTCACTGGGGTTGAAAATATCTAAGGTTCCCCAAGGCGTCTGCAGATATGTGGGATACAGGTCAAGGCCAGGCTAAAGTAGTCCCCATTCTATGAACATGGAACCAGGAGCCAGGTGTGACCAATGAGTGCCTCCTTTACGAGAACTTGAAAAACGTTCCCTGAATGGGAAACTGGTTTCTGCTGGACATTCTACTGACTAAGCATTCTCTAGGCTTTTGACCTTAGCGCTCTACAGTGAGCTGGCTCAGTGGGTAAGAGCACCGATTATTCTTCCAGAGGACCTGAATTCAAATCCCAGCAACCACAACCATCTGTAATGGGATTCAATGCCCTCTTCTGGTGTGTCTGTGGTGAGTACAGTGGCAGTGTACTCACATGCATAAAATAAAAAAAATCTTTAAACAAGAAAAGAAAAAAATGTACATTCTTTGATCTTGGAGACTATGAGTGATGTCACACTGATAATTACTGAAGTACCTCCAAGCTACATGTCAGTGAAAAGTGTGCTTTTATGGGCAGTAATTACATCAGGTTCTTGGCCATGTATTTACATAAACTCTTTCTGACCACACAGTGTATTTTGCAAATCCTTCCTCACTCCTCCTTGTTTCATATTCTCGCTATAAATTTGGCTAAAAGCAGCAATGATAATTGTTCTCCAGCCTGACTTTATGCTGCAGACCTAGAAGTGTACTCTATCTTCTAAATCAGCCTGTCACCACTAAACACAGCCTCCAACAAAGTCACAGGCCATTGTCAGATGTCACCCACAGGTGTTGCCAGGAATAACAAGAGTAGCCCCTAACCCAGTCTCTGACCAAGTTCTCATTTCTATCAGCCCTCAACTTAGCCTTGCTGTCTATATTCATATTGCCTTCGGAGCTTTTACCTCAGGTTTGTCTACTTATGGTTTTTGGCCATTATCTAGCTTGCTTCCCCGTATTTGTCCAAAGACCTCCTTAATTTCTTAATATCCAATGCTTCCACAAACAAAAGCCTCACTGCTATTATGATGCCTCCCTAACTCCTAATAATCAGAAACAAACAAACAAGAAACACTACTAGAATAATGCCTGCTTATCTCCTCAAATTTTTGTACTTTCTAGTAGTAACAAAAATATAAGCTAGAAGTAATTGTGTGACCTGGTATACTTATTATAGCAAATTTATTATTTTCTTTAAGGAATACTTTTATAGCCACAAATTACTTAAGTAGAAGAAGAATAATATCCCCAATGCATATCATAAAATAGCAAACCCCATGCCTTAAAATCAGCACAGTTTTCCATAGTAGTCAGGTAAGCAGGAGTCTAAACTATTAGGTACACTTAAGTGAATCATTCTTCATTATTATATATTGCAAACCACTTGTATTTTCCTTTTTAGTAAATTGCTTTGTAAAAGGTAGAAAGGCCACATTGGAAGTAATTAGTTTTTCCTTTTCTGTCTCTTTTTTTGAATGCTGGCCAAAATCCTAAATATGTTTACCCTGATGCTGTAATTTTTCCATTTTGTCTAAAGACCACCCTTGTTATTTTTAGCTTTTTGCACACAGCACTATACCTCACCTTTGTTTATTAATGCACACAGGCAAATACACATGCACACACACATACACACCCACACACAGTCCACGATGACCACCACCTCAACAGTAATAGGTTTGAGTTTCTTTGCAAGTTTTAATATTTCACCACAACCCCCACCCTCAGCAATGTTCTTTCTAAGGTTCATGGTAAAAACGATAGTGATATTACTTGACGTTCTACAATCTTCTTATTTAGTGTGAACAAACATCTAAAGGACTTGCATTTCATCTTTGATAAAATAGTTATTTCTAAGACTTTGCAGGTAAATCTGTCTCTGAGTTTTGAAAAAAAAAAAGTAACCTTTCATGGGGACACAAAACTACAATGCATTTTACAATTGCAAAGTTTACCAGCGATTACTGAACAACAAAGAATTCCGGCAAACTATTGCTTTGATTTGATGTTGCTTTATGTTGATTCATTGGTTAATTTATTCTATGAAGTTGTTAAAATGCTCTTTAACTAGATTTTACTTGAAGGTAACATCAGGGTGTTGCTTTATAGGTTTTTATGGAAATGTTAAGGCCTCAATTGGGAGAATATACTATCCTAGTGACCTAAATTAGTTTTTTGAAACATCTCAAAAGGTGCTCTGCATTCCCAGAGTTAACAGTTCTACCCACAGTGCCCAAGAATGAATGCAAATCATATGTAAATTGCAAATTTTTATTCAGGTTTCTCAGTACTAGTTAGCCTGATCATGAATGAAAGATTCCACATAACCGATTAGAAGTTTAGAATAACAGATGAGTGCTTATTAAGAATAACACCCTATCTTAATATTTCCACCCTAATATCTTTTGTATCATATCATACTTCCTGCACAGCAAGTGGAATCCTGATCTTTTTTCATGAAGTCAGGGACGTCTGATGCTCCAGGGAGTGGCTTTGCAGATTAGTTAAAGTCAGCCTGCTGCAGAAAGACTGAACCTCCCAAGGATATTTTAAACCTTTTGGGAATATTCACTCCCAGTCTGTGGGTTCATTTTGCAGATTCATGACAAAGAAGGTCCCAAAAGATCTATCCACAGCACTGCAACTCCAGCTCCCCAAGACTAATCCAATCATTCTAGAGTTTTAGGTAAAGATGGGGGAGGAGTCTTATGGAGGTCAGGAAGGTTAAAGCTTAGCCCAATAGCTGTGGAATTAATTTCAATTTATAGTGCAAGTATGACTGTGAATAGTATAAATTTAATAGGATGAATCACTGGCAGTGGAAGTATACACTCCTGTAAATAACTCCTAAAATGGAAAACAGGCTTAACAAGTCACAAGTTCTCTGGCTCTGTCTTAAGGGACAGGTTAATCAGAGGAAAGACTTCCCACTCTCATACCATGTACAATGCAGCAGAGGATGCACGGGTTAACAATGCCAGGTTCCTACCTTCATTCCAGACAGCCCGGATCAGTGGCATAACAGAATCATTTACACCTAACTATGCCTTTTGAATTTTTAAAAATGGTTGATGATCCTTGTATTTAAAGGTCAAAATTTCCATTTTCAAAGTTGTCAAGATCTCATAATGGCTATGAAAAGGGAGCAGAGATCACAGACTCTGAATATTCCAGGATGCAAACATTGCTGCTAACACACTAATTTAGACGTAGAAACCTTCTCAAACTTCGCTTTAATTTGTATCTCTGAATGAGAGGGGAAGAGATTTTATTCATTAATTAATGTGCACACTAATGAGCTCATTTGTGGAGCGTTATTATGTTTTCAAAGGTACTGCCTTCTAAAGGGAAGACACTTCATGGAGATAATATACATTCTTTCTATTAAAATTGCCACATCCATCTCAGTGGATAAATGACACTTCTATTTATATTCATTTATTACGATTTTAGTGAGCTTGGAGTTCAACTCTTTCATGATCTATAAGACACAACATCCAAATTTACCCACAAATCTTTGTATTCACCAAAGAAGAAATCCACCAACAAAAGAAAGATGTGAGCCTGGTGAAAAAATAAAAAAGATTCAATACTATTAATCAAAATCCCATTTTAAATGTCCTTTGCAGGCATTTTATATTTGCACACTGAATGTGTGAGTTTAGGTTCACTGGTCTCCCAGGGAACTAAATAGTGCTCACCAGTGCTTCAGTTGATCAGGTAATAATGTGTGAAAGGAAGACACACTTACTACTTCTGTGCTATATGAAATACTAGGACCCAGTAGTTTAGCATAAGGCAAAATAATAGTCAAATAAAATTATACAAGAAAGGAGAAGAACAACGTAAGATGCTTATGATGGCAGGAGAAAGAAGAACACATGCAGAAAAACATTCTGAAAAAATCAAATAATTGACAAATTATAGATATTTGAAGTAACCTCTTACTTCTTAAATGAATAAGAAGTAAAAAAAAAAAAAAAAATCTACTGTGTTGTCCCCAGATTACTTGGTCTTCACAAGGGCACTGTGAACTACTTCTATGTGCTTTTTCTGGGCCACACTAAAGAACCTTTCTTTTATGCAATGTCTCAATGTGGGCAAGTAGCAGAAATAGGACCAGTGATACATCACCTTATTAACTTGATACGTTTGAAGAGTTCTGAGCATAAGAAAATGTGCATATACAGTTGCTAAAACTAAAGTCTATCTACTCCTTCCCATAAGACTTCCTTGAGTTAGAGAAACTGGAGGCAATAACATACAGCTAAAGAGAAATCACAGAGAGATTTAAATACTCAGACACACAGAAATATAACTAATGAAACTATAATACAAATTAAGAAACTAATAACTTACAAACATGACTTTACTATAGGTACAGGCAACATGTATTCGTTGAATATGATCATTTGCTACATGAAGGAAGCAGAAAAGCATCCAGCTGCAGCGAAAAATTGTGACTCCCAGAGCCACAAACACAGCCCACATTGTGCAGGGACTTTGTTTTGGGTTCAGTGATCAGTGCAAGCATTGACAGCCTGATATTTTATGCCATAAAGATTTGTGATAAAGAGCAGCCAAAATTCAGGTCCCCAAAATCCATTTAAAAGCCTGTTCCAAAAATCTCTTCTTTTTCTTTTTCTTTTTCTCCCCTGAGACAGGGTTTCTCTGTGTAGCCCTGGCTATCCTGGCACTCACTCTGTAGACCAGGCTGGCCTTGTACGCAAAAATCTACCTGCTTCTGCCTCCCAAGTACTGGGATTAAAGGCATGGGCCACCACTGCCCTGCCTAAAAATCTCTTAACAGTCCTGACCTTTCAACTTGAACTCAAAGATAAACACTACTACTTGTAGAATTTTTAAATGTGTGATTTAAATATATTCTACAGATGCAAAGAATTCTAATGCAAATGTTCTTTCCTTTAAAAGCATATGGATCATGCATGGAGAAAAGTTTGATCTTTACTGCTTTCTACAAGGGGGGAAGAGAGAGAAAGTAGAAAATATAGTACTATCTTAGTACTAACTTTCTTTTCTGTTTTTTCCAAAGTTGATAAAAGTTTATTTCCACCAAAAATATAAATAAACACAGCACGATTTTTTTTTTTAGTTATTAAGAAGAACCAAAGCTCTGAGGGGGGCAATTATCCTACCTCCTTATAGTGGGCGCTACTGAGGGCACTGAGCTTATTATACACAAACCACAGCAGGGCATAGAAAGCCACAGCAATATCTACAACCACAGACAGAAAAACACTGAGCAGGAGATGGAGAGTGGCATACTTCACCAGTAGGAATTACCAGACATAAAAACTACCCAGTTTAGAAAGAATAAAATATAATGCACTCAAAACATGCTTTCCATTATTCAAATGGATGCCTTCGGTCCAGACTTTGTTTAATACTTTCCTGTATTTCCAGGCAAATCTTTAAAATGTTACATAGTATTACTTTACTATTTAGGAATTCATTATACATTGGAGATTTTCCCAATTATAAACATATACCACTTCCTGGCAGCAACAGTTTCATATGACCTCAGGTAAAACAAATTTTTATAAATCCTTAAACATTGACCTTCGTTTTATACTTGTGATTATTCTCAAGGATTAATGATACCTAAACTTCCATGTTTTATATAAGCTATTACTCTTATTTGACTTCTTCAAGTCTCTAAGCCCAACGGCCATTCCATTACCTTTCTTGTCTCCTAGGACAGGACCTGGGCTGAGTTTAGGATTGCAAGGATCACAGAATATTGTTCCCTCTATAGGTGCTGCTACACGTGTGCTCAAACACAACCCAGGAAGCGAAGCTTACCCTCCAGCTCTTTTTCTTTACTTTCCCCTTTAGCAGAGGAAAAAGCTTCATTTTAGAGGCCCAGAGAATAGTAGGTGAACACACAGCTAATGAAGGCCTCTAGCAGGCAGATGCATGCTAAACATGGCCCAGGCATATGCCCTCCCCTTCCCTCTACCTATAAACCAAAGACTGCATCCCAAAACCTAGCTGCCAATGTCTATTCCCTTATTTGCACACTTTTCTAAGGCTGATCACACCAAGGTAAAACTATCAAAGTAACTGAAGTCCAGCAATCAAAAGCTTCCCTTTAGCTGCCCTAATTGACATGCTCAAAGAATGGTACCTCATCCTAGCAGATTCTAACACAAACCTCTCCTTTTTGTCCCTCTTAAAATTTACCCCTGCAAGGTCGGGTGTTTCCTGCCTACATCAGAAAGTGGCCACTGTACTTTTCTTTCTGACTTGGTAAAGGGTCTCTCTGTGAAAGCAGGCAGCCTGCTGCCTGTGGGTCCCGTCTGCTAACATAATTTCACTCTTTCATTATTGTAAAATAGTAAAGCATAATGTCAAAATCTGAAGTGCTCGGATTTCAAATCCACTGATATGAAAAGATGCCTGTCACTGAATTTTCTATCTCACTGAATTACCTACGTCTACGATGAGGGCAAAGCCTCATAGGCCCAACCACCAAGCTACCTTGCTCTGAGTTCATCTGTCTTCAAACTCCTGAGTCGCATTCCCCAACAAACACTTCAGCAGAAAACTAACTCTACAAGTCATCTGCAGTGTAAAAAGCAAAAGCCATTCATTCATTCATTCATTCATTTGTTCAATACTTCCCTTGCTTCTAGTAGAACTAATTTCCTAAGAAAACCTGATGTATTCTCCAGCATATGGACTAAAAATCATGATCCAGAACAGACTCCACCTAGGAAATAAACCATGGTGACTGCATAGCAGTCCACTGCGCACTCTCCCAAGCCTTACATTAGCATTTCACAGCACCAATGATTACTGGCTTGCTCAAATATTCAAGAATGCACATGTCTTCCCAGGGAAGGTAAGCTCAGAATTCTCTAGGGCTTAGAGCCTGCTCCACCCTGAACTGCTACATAATTTGTTTTTGTCTTGCATAAACCCCTGGATAATTCTTTACTCTCACAGAAGTCTGGGACACATTTAAAATTCACCTTTAATGACTTCCAAGGGGAACAGAACATTTCAGTTTGGCGTTTCTACAGACATAAGAAAATTCTAGTAATACAATACCTGAATACTACATACTGTCAAATAAATGAGAATACAGATTTTATTAATCCAAATAGTACTTAAATTTCTGGGAAAATGTGGGCATTCAAAATCATTCGAACAATTTCAAATACACGTAAGCGCAAAAAGTTTAGAAAATTTGAATTAGTTTTGTAAAATTCTCTTCCAAAAGAAGGTTGTCAAAAATTTTCTTCAACTGAAGAAAACCAGGTAGTGTTAAATCCCAGGCCCCCACTGGGCTGAGATGCTTCCCTGTCTACACAGCACATGAATCCAGGTTGACCTTATTTGAACCAGACTTTTGATTTTCACAGGCCTTGTCTCACATAATCATTTAAAAGAGGATCTTGATAAGTAGGAAAACGCAAAATATTAGAATCCAGGTCTTTTTGCATCTAACACTGTGGCTTATTTTACAGTAATTGAAGATAACATTGAGAGCCATGTTTGTCAGTTTGTTACATTAGGTCCAGTGTCCAAAAGCAGCTGCAGCTCATTCATAAAACCTCATGAAGTTACCCAGAGCAGGGGGGCATCTAAGTAATGGAATACCCGTTTAACACCAAAAGTCTCCATGTTTCATTCCTTTTTTTTTTTACATTTTTTATAGGTATTTAGCTCATTTACATTTCCAATGCTATACCAAAAGTCCCCCATACCCACCCACCCCCACTCCTCTACCTACCCACTCCCCCTTTTTGGCCCTGGCATTCCCCTGTACTGGGGCATATAAAGTTTGCGTGTCCAATGGGCCTCTCTTTCCAGTGATGGCCAACTAGGCCATCCTTTGATACATATGCAGCTAGAGTCAAGAGCTCCGGGGTACTGGTTAGTTCATAATGTTGTTCCACCTATAGGGTTGCAGATCCCTTTAGCTCCTTGGGTACTTTCTCTAGCTTCTCCATTGGGAGCCCTGTGATCCATCCATTAGCTGACTGTGAGCATCCACTTCTGTGTTTGCTAGGCCCCGGCATAGTCTCACAAGAGACAGCTATATCTGGGTCCTTTCGATAAAATCTTGCTAGTGTATGCAATGGTGTCAGCGTTTGGATGCTGATTATGGGGTGGATCCCTGGATATGGCATTCCTAGTAAGAGGAGAAGGAGCTGGGAAAGAAAAGAGAAGGCAAGGTGAGGAGGGGAGGGGGCCAAGGAGGGGAGAGGAGAAACTCTCAAGTTGAATTGGAATACATAAGTGTCAGATATTCACTAATATATATAGACACACACACACATATATACACACATATATTTTTTCTTTTAAGCAAGATAGGTAACAGATACAACAGAAAATGTGTTTATCAATTCTTAAAACATAAGTGGTTAACAAAAAAAAATCTGTGATCACAATATTATTGATTTTTAAAAGCAAATGATTGCTAAGGCCACTGGTTATCTGCACACATTACATGTTTGGGGGGAAAAAGCTTTTTCCTGATTATGTTTCTTAAAACATGTAGTGGTGGTGCACACCTTTAATCCCAGCACTTGGGAGGCAGAGGCAGGCAGATTTCAGAGTTCTAGGTACATGAACTTGTAGATAAAAAGAATATGCTACAGATGAAACAGCAGGATGATCACAGGATTGTTTACAAGGTGAATCCGGGCAGCAGATAGAAGATGGGGCTAAAAGCTAGGAGAGGGTCAACACATGGAACATACCACTTTGCAAAGAAAGAAAAGGCATTTTTCTTTGCAGACTTCCTCTGTGTTTGTTATTATCTTTAACACAGTATCTTCATCTTTGCTGACATCATAATTACAAAATGGCTGGAAACAAAACAATGCTGTCCTCACTGAGCACCCCATGCTAGGATAAGTGTCATATTCTTACCGTCATTACCATTCCCCAGTTTCTGGGTACAACTATCAGACACACTTGCTTCAGTCTCTACTATTGGGGCCATGTCTTGTGTTGACTGGTTTACGCAGACTTTATCTCCACTCTTGATTCAAGTTGTCGTAGAATAACCAAAACTCTTCTTTGAAACTGGGTCTAAGCTGATATTTCTAAGCCTACATAAACCTCATAATTCTTTCAATATGAGATTTTGGGATTGGCAAAGTAGGGAGGTGAATGATAAATATGCAACCAGCAAAATCGGTCTCAAACCTGTCATTTCTCTGTATTTTGGGTAGCTTTCTAATATCAAGTGGAGAAAGAAAAACGGAAGACAGCTGACCTAGTGAAATATGTTTTTAAGTTACTTGCTTGTTAAATACCATGAAAGAATATTTGCAATTTACTACTGTTAAATCCTGGAGAATATTCTTTTAACTTTATTATAATATCTAGTATACCCAGGCCAGGGGTATTAGTTATATATTTTATTGCATTGGTTGAGAATGCCTCCCATAGGTTCATATAGCATGTATATGAATACTTGTTCCCCAGGTGGTAGAACTGTTTGGGAAGGATTAGAACGTGTGTGTTTCTGGGAGGAGAGGTTTCAAAACCCTAAGCCACTCCCATAGGAAAAAATTATAGGGCTTTTACTCCATTGCCTTTCTGAAATATTCAAGTGATTTTTCACTGCTACGTTTTCTGTTCCTTTTCCTCTCAGAGGCACACATTGAAGACATTTTCCTGCTTCTCAAATGCCACACATAAGATTCATAACAACGCCCAGTAGGAAAGTACTATCTGGGAGCAATTCTACAACTCAGAAGGGGACCAAGAGAGGATACAAAGCTCTGCCTGTAGGAAGCCAATCCCAGCTCCCCAAACATGGCCTTTCGGGTTCCTTTGTCAAAGAAAGAGTTATCTGTGAAACCACAAAGGCTATGGGAAGTGAGGTGTCTACAAAGTCACCCCTTTGTGAGTCACCTGCTGCCCATGACCTGGATTTAAGTGTCCTTCAAGTTTTATTTGTCAGCAGTGACTGTTCTCCAGGCACATCTTATTCAGTTCTTATTTGCTCTAAATGAGAATGCAGGTGTTCTCTGGGAAAGGCAAATTACATGAGAATTTTGATAAGCTTTCCCCTTGCAATAACAAACAAAATTAGTTTGAGCAAAGATGATATGCCAAGCATTTTAAAAACTGCTTCATAGAGTCCTCACAGTCATTCTGTGATATGGTTACTTCTGTAGGACCCACTTTTCCATTCAGGAGAGTACAGCAAAGAGGAGACAAATTATTTGCTGTTTGTAACAGCTGACAAACACTGAAATCAAGATTTGAAAATTAACGTGGCTGTCTGCACTTATACATCCATTTTTCCTTTCTTAATTGAAAATGCTTCATCCTGATTCAGTGAGTGTATATTTACCTCTGTCCATGATTGTCATTCATGGAGACAGAGTTACAAAGCAATGGACATGACAACCCTAGAAAATGTCACTGTAGTGTGATAGATAAGAAATAAGCTGTTTAAGCAAAAACAGTAAATGCTTAGCCCAGATACAAACTGTAATACCAGGAGATGTAGGGTGAAAATCAGACTAGGGATTTTAACTCTAGGAAGGTTTTTATGGAGAAAGATCAGATTTGAGGATAGAATAACAACCAGTTTAGGAGTAAACGTGTTCATTGGTCAGACATAATGTGGGCATTTGGGGGACTTAAGTGTGAGCAAATGAGAGGGAGACAGGGAATGGTTGGAGAAAGACTCAAGTCCTACGGACTTCAGCTTTTGAAAATAAAAATTTGATTCTCACAACAAAGAAAATATAAATGAATACAGAATGCGGGGTAGAGATGAATCCTTTATTGGATTGGGAAAGATGACTGACGATTGTGTGGAAAATGAATCCAATCAAAGGACAGTGAGAAACTAAAGCAAGAGGATTGTCTTAGTTAGGGTTTTACTGCTGTGAACAGACACCATGACTAAGGCAAGTCTTATAAAAAACAACATTTAATTGGGGCTGGCTTACAGGTTCAGAGGTTCAGTCCATTATCATCAAGGTGGGAGCATGGCAGTATCCAGGCAAACATGGCCCAAGCAGAGCTGAGAGATCTATGTCTTCATCCAAAGGCTGCTAGTGGAAGACTGACTTTCAAGTCAACTAGGGTGAGAGTATTAAGCCCACACCCACAGTGACACACCTACTCCAACCAGTTCACACCTATTCCAACCAACAAGACCACACCTCCAAATGATGCCACTCTCTGGTCCAAGAATATACAAACCATCACAAGGATAATAGCTAGTATGTATCAGAAAAGTGAGGAGAGAGTCACAGCAAGGTCCTTACACTTGCCTAAAAGGGAACCCTCATATTGGAAGCTTTGGTCAAGGACATAATGATGAACACCAGTGGCTATGCAAGATTATTTCATATTAGAAAAGACTTATAAAAAAACAGAATTCAACACATAAAAGTAAGAAAACAAAAAGGATCTGAAAGACACAAAAATACCTGCCCATGAAAGAAACACCATCACCGTTGCTGATGGTGTTCCTGTGAAAGCCTTATGCAGTTTTCAGGTAGCAAATTTTATTGTCCAATTAATTTACTTTTATCACATTATTTAGTAGAAATAAAATATCCCTGGGATTTGTAATCTAGAAGTTTGCAAGGTTTTAGGGTAGATTTCCCAGAGATATTTAGCCTTTACTCTAGCTTGTTCCCATAGGGCTACAAAACATACAATCAAAATATTTTTATGTGGTAGGGTTTTTAGTTTGGGAAAAGGAAAAACACATTTTTTTCACAACAACTGGGCTGGATGAATAGTTTCGCCCATTCCTTGAGTCTGTGTGTACTCTGAATTTACAACAAAATAATATTTTAAAAGTAGATTCCTTCAACAGGCAAAGCATCTAACCCTTATTCAACATCATTAGCAGGAACTAAGACCTGTATTTTTCCTTTAGAATCTATTATGTAGAGAAACATTAACAAGTGAATTCTTTTTCAGCCTTAAAAGGCCATATCTTCTTACTCTCACCCCACTTCATCTGTGTAATTCAATTTGGATATTATTATTATTTCCTTACAAAGCTATATATAATGCCAGCAAACTACATACAGTATTATGTTTTTTCTATAAATGTTCTTAACAACAAGGAAAGACAGTATCCCATGGTTGCAATTTTGTGAAAAAAAAAAAATCCAAAAAAGCATGCTCATTTTTTATAACTTCTGTTGGTCTGCTTTTCTTCTTTTAGGTTTTATGCACTTTGCGTCATTATTTCTATCCCTTCCAGCTTTACTGAGGAATAACAGACAAATAGCAATTGCATATGTTTAATCATATGACATGCAATTCAGTAAACGTATTCTGATTGTACCTCTAAACAGAATTATCACATTTATTATCATCTATTCTCACTGTGAGACTAGTTTATTTTGTATTTTTCTGAGATGTGGACTGAAACTGTAGCCCATATAAATACAGAACACATAGTGCTCCTCCTCGGGTCTCAGTCTCCCAAGTGGTGAGACTCAAGGCATGATCCCAAGTCCCACCTACCACCAGTCAACTTTAGATGTACTCTGTGCTCTCTGTTCCTAATCTTTGTCTTTTAGAAGAAACTCTTAATGGGAGGAGGATGACACTTAAGCCCTAAATTTATTTATATTTATTTAAATAGAAATAAATTCTTTGGGTCTTATGGTCACTCTGTCTAGACAAATGTGTTACTTTCAAATAGAATCAGTCATATGTTTTGAAGCAATCATTACCAGAAGCATAAAATTCTGTATAATACTCTTTATGCACATATGCATGCACACATATATGTACACAAACATACATGTATACATATACACATACATACACACATACACATATATGTGTATAAATGTAGAGTGTTTATGGCATAGTCTGTCTCTTCCACAACATTTGAGGGGAAAGGTATAAAGGTTAAGATTGTGACAAAAGCTGGCTGAAATGATTTCATAGAGGATGAGTTAGTCTGTGCTTAGCTTTCTTTACTCCAGAGCCAGGCTTTCAGCTCTGAGTTCTGCATTCAGCAGTATCTTCGAGGACAATTCATCTCTCAGGTTCAAACATAAATTGTTTACATTTGAAAGAAACCAAGCCTGCTGATCTGTGAGATCTGCTTAGTCTGGCTTTCCCCTAACTCTTCCATCCCATCTTATCCTACAGACATTCCTTTCTATACTATAGCTAGCCCTCTCAGGGGCACTTTCTTTTTTCTGTTTGGAAAAAGTCTCTTCTTGGGCTCAGTAGATGCTACAGTAGATAAAATGCTTGCTGTGTAAGCCTGAAGACTAGAGTTGGAGTCCTGACACCATAAAAAAGGCAGACGGAGTGGCAGATGGCCTGTGATCCCGGCTCTGTGGAGAGAGAGCCAGAGGTCTCCAGACGATAAAGCTTATTCCAGAAGACTTTCAATAAAGATTTCACATCAAGAGAAAAACCAACTGGTTCACAAGACTTTGCTACACAGAACCATCAATTATTTTTGAGAAAATTCATTTACTCGATTACTACAGATGGCATTATCTCTGTAATCTCCCCACATGTAGAATAACTTAAAATGATACATTTTTTAAAAAAAGTTTAGAAAGTGTTTCTATGTATATATTCAGAACAAGGGTTTTAGATGAACCAAACAGTTAATAGAAACAAATTGAACAAATGGTAGGAAAGGTTCTTCAAGGGCACTCAAAAATTGAACCAAAGGCAAAAATGCTTTCCTAGAGCAAAAGCTCTTAGAACCACTGCTCTCTCTACAGCCTGCCTTAACATATTAGTGGTCAAGCAGCTCTTCAGTTAGCTGCTTTCACACTGTAAGGGACTGAATCACTAGATTTAGTACCTTGTTCCTCCAGTATATACATCCCTATGTGCATGAATTAAAATTAGACTATAAGTATTTGAGTTTTGCAAGTGGTCATAGGGTGTTTCAACTTTAGCTGATAGTTACTGATAATATGTGTGTGTGTGAGTGTGTATATGTGTGTGTGTGTGTATACATATATGTGTATATATGTATATATATGTATATATATATATATGTTTATATATATATGAATTAATTCCTGGATTTACTCTTGCCTCATCCAATTCACTATTAGAATCTAATAGATTGTACAACAGATCACAATAAGCTTAGCCATAAAGCTGAACTCACTACTCTACAGGGCAGGGAGTCATTGTATATGTCAGTGGCAGATACAGGTAAATACAGGAAAATGACCATAGACATGAGTAAAGTTGCCTACTGTCAAGCCTGTTGATTTGAGCCTCCAGGGATTGCACACCAGATGGAGAAAGTTTATTACCCAAGTTGTCCTCCACTTTCTGTATATGCATTGTGGAGGGCAGAAAACAACTTGGGGTAGTTACATGAACACATGAACACAAGCATACACACATACACACACTCTAAGGTAACAAGAACATTTTAAGAAAATATAGACAAGTACTGATATTTCAACATATAGTTCATGCATCAAAGAAAGAACAGAGACTGAGAGTATAGGTGCACTATATTTATTTATTTGGTTGGTGGTTGGTTTTTGAGATAGCCCTCTCCAAACAGAACTCACTCTGTAGACCAGGCTGGCCTGAACTCAGAGATCTGCCTGCCTCTGCCTCCCAAGTGCTGGGATTAAAGGCGTGCGCCAACATGGCCTCATGTGCTCTTTATTATTTTACTACTTTTCCAAGTTCAACGTGCAAGGTACTGGGTTTCTTCATGGTAACTTCATATATAAGTGTCATTCTTTGAGATGATATTTTATGATTACTTTGGTAGCCTCATTAGAGAGTCTTATACTTTATACTAAAGCCTAAAACAGAAAGTCCTTAATGCCACACTCATTAAAAGGTCCTACAGCAATCCTATTTGTCAAAAGTACAATGGCAAAGTAATTTAAAATGTGAAGCAATAATTTTAAAATATGATATATTACATAAAAGAATAACTTTTTGGTATATGCTTTGGATGTGTAATCACCTCATAGAATAATGTATATTATCACAAGTCTTAACGATGAATATCTTATCCGTAGCACAGCTGGTATTTCATTAGCAAGCCAATGGTGAGGTTGTACAATGAGCCTAACCTGAATTATTACAGTGTAGACTTTTTTTTTTCTCCTAGTATCATTTGGATCATACTATACTGTCACCCCAGCTTTTTATGTTGTATAG
Source organism: Mus musculus (assembly GCF_000001635.26). Lineage (NCBI taxonomy): Eukaryota > Metazoa > Chordata > Mammalia > Rodentia > Muridae > Mus > Mus musculus. The sequence goes on along the minus strand of NC_000071.6, from coordinate 16,093,696 downwards.
TATAATATAATAATTTACATTATAATCAAGAATAAAGCCTGAGTTTCTAGATAGGGAGCAGTTAATTTCTCACTATTGGGAGACTCCAGGATGGTAGCTCACAAAAGCCATTAAGCGGAGCAAGGCAGCTTCACGAGGCTATGCTCCTCGAAAGGAGTTGGCAAGGACCACAGACAGGGTTCTGGCGCCACGCCCACAGCAGTATATATTTTCACCACCAATCATATACATTACCCGTGTCTTGACACTGAAAACACACACTCGGTGCCAATCATCTATTTATAGAGAAAAATGCATGTGCGTCTTGATTTCCATTTACAACTGGCAATTCAATCCTTTGAATTAAATCACACTCCTTTTTTTTTTTTTTTTTTTTGATTCAAAGCCAGAATGGCGATGCCTGCAATGTGAACACAGGCACACCCAGTTTAGAAAATGAGATTACAGCAGACAAAAGAAAAATGGAGGAGGTAAGTAGCATTCTACAACTCCATACGAATTCTAAAACAGAATGGGAATGAAAAAAATCATAAATGTGCCCTTTATGGGGTTACATTATATTTTCCTTGCTGAAATTGTTGGTCAGATAGGATAACTGCTGGTAATCGGAACTGGCCAAAAAACTATACTGGCCTAAGAAAATGTGGGATACTCTGACACGTGCCTGACTATGATGTAAGGGAAGATGAGGAAGGAATAGGAGGAGGAGGAAGAGGAGAAGGAGGAGGAAGAGGAGGAGGAGGAAGGAGAGGAAGAGGAGGAAAACCATACTAGATAAAGAGAGTTATATAATTGAGGAACACTTATTTGTATGTATTATTTTATAAAGATGAGAAAGATTACAGCACCTCGAAGCTCAAGAGCAGGGAGGAAGAGTCAGCAAAGCGGGAGGTTAAAAATAAAGTAGAGCAGTAAGGGCTGGGAGAGGCCCCGCGTGCTGAAGCAGAAACAGGTGCTGTGCAAAGCAGGCAAAGCCACTAAACTTCTTCCTGGAGAAGAGACACTTCCTGAGGCTGGGTAGAAAATGGAATGGGTGGATGTAGATAAGCCGAGCTGAAGGAACAGAGCTCATCACTCAAGTAAACGAAATCACCTTCACGCTAGCATGCATGCACCCTTCAAGCCTTCTCTCCCTTCCCACTCAGCCCTTCTCCCCAGGGAGAGAAAAGAGTGCTGATGCGTCTATGACCTTTTGTCGAATTTAAAAGTTTCTGGCCAACAGAACCAGGGGAGACAGTCCGGTTCCGTAGACAATTTTACACTTCACTCTCAAGAGTTTCTCTTCTTGGGGCTGGTGAGATGGCTCAGTGGGTAAGAGCACCCGACTGCTCTTCCAAAGGTTGGAAGTTCAAATCCCAGCAACCACATGGTGGCTCACAACCATCCAACCAATAAGATCTGACTCCCTCTTCTGGAGTGTCTGAGGACAGCTACAGTGTACTTACATATAATAAATAAATAAATAAATCTTTAAAAAAAAAAAAAAAAAAAAGAGTTTCTCTTCTTGCCCGCCGCTCCTGGCAGGCCTGCCAACCAAGTCCACTCTGCTTTCCAGCGGCTTTACAGGGTCAGTGAGTTTATGACGTTAAAGCTCCCAGCTCATAACCACCAATGCTCTCACAATAAACTTGTAGATTAAAACCTATAGTGTCACACTAAGTAGTTACAAATGGCAGTAATATATATCAATAAGACATCCCTCTTACATGCTCACTTAGTGGTGATGATGACCCTGGCGTCCATTCAATCCTCCGGAATCATCTACCACCATGCAGAAGCCAATGTGATTGTTCTTTCTTAGAATTATTAGAAAATGAGGCTGTATGCACTTCCCAATAAACAGTGGGATACAGAGTGATTGATAGACAAACAATAATGGATAGATATATAAAGATGATAGATTTGACAGATAAGTAGAAAGATAGACAAAGATCCTTGGAGCAAGATAGCTCCTTTTAAGACTGCCATTTTCTTCATTGATTTTTAAATGGATTTTTTAAAGTTATTATTATACACGATTACATAAGGTCATTTTAATATATGTCAAGACATACTTTGAATATATTCTCCCCATATCCACTGTCCTGAGCATCGTTCTCAATCCAAGGACAGACTTTAACCTGGCCAGTTTATGTGGTAAGAAGTTGATATTTCATTTCAGCTTTTAAGGTGTATAAATTTCAATGTTGTTTTATAGGTATTTGTGCATATTAATATTATATCTAAAGTTGGAATTATACTCATAACCCATATTTCTGTGATATACTTACAGTACACAACTGAGTTATTAAGACCACAGTCCTAAACTGAGGGTGAATTATTCAGATGACAAGTCTAACCCGAGTTTTCTTTTGTAGCTTATAACTATAGCCTCCAGACTTGATTGTTGGCTACCTTTGGTGCTTCCTCATAAACAGGCACACTGAGGGCTAAAGCAATTATGTTCTTTAAAATGTGGAGCTCAAAGGGACATTTTGTATACACACGTACTTTCATTGCTACAAGATTGAGGATATTTGTAGTGGTTTACAATGACAATAACAGACAAAAACTAAAAGTGGCTCCTTTTCACAAAGAGCTAATGGAAAAGAAGAGCGCCGTAGCAGAACCCTAGGAGCCATTCAGCCAGTAACTTTGCTCAAAGGCAATCCACTCCCTAATGGTACAGAATAAAATAATTGCTAGACCACTTTAATGAAGCACTTCCTTTCCTAAAAAATACAGGAAAAATGTAAGACATAATCACAACCACCCTTGCAGGCTGGAATGATTAAAAAACAGACATCAGGCTTAGCTGAGTGAAGCCTGGTTTATGCAGGTGGAAAGGGCACAGAATCTTCAAAGAGTCTTAACTACAATACTACCATAGACTCAGGCCTTATCCTTAGGTTTAACTTAACACCTGATTCCAGCAGTTTCCTCTGCAGGACCATCTGCAAGGTACTTAATCTTTCTGCTTGCTTTGAAGGTTGTGGTTTTCTACAAAATTGAGACGATCACAGCATGGACACTGTATGGTTTGTAGTTACAATATTTCTCAGAATCATGTCTTTCATGTTTTCCCCAGCTGATGGGACTGTCTTGGGAAGTTGTAAAACCCTAAGAAGGTGAGACCCGGCTGAAGGAAATAGGTCTCTGCAGACAGGCCCTGGACTCCATAGGACCACCCTTGGGTCTCATCCTCTCTCTGCTTCCAGCTCAACACGACATGAGGAAGACTTGCACCCTCCACATGAAGCAATCTGCCCAAGAGTTCCTGATCGTCATCAAGTACCATCTATAATCACTATTAAGAGTATAATCATCAATCATGTATAATTTTATTGATAGTCTTTATGAGATTATGGGTCTTACGAAACCAGAGAACACATAATGCTTTAATTAAGATGTGAAAAGAAATCTCAGTGTCAAATGCTACAGATATTTATTATCAGGAACTAAGAAACCCCTTGAGGTAATAAGAAAATAATTCAAGCAAGACCAAATTACACGAAGTGAATTCTAGGAAAATAGGTGTCATGTTTAAAGATATGAGTATCTTCATTTGGTTATCAAGTGGCCATCTGATAAGACTTCACTAAGAGGTTTGCATGTTTTATGCATCCTCCTATGCTAATACAGGCATCTGTTGACAGATGAAAACTTGGGTTTCAAATAAGTTATATAACTTGCCTAGGGTTGTTCACTTGACAGAAACACATTTTGTTCTAGTGGTTACAGTTGCTACATCTACTTTTGAATAACTACACCAGGATTTCCCAAAGTATGTCGAAAGAGTATTTCTAAATGATATTGTTTATATGAGGCACCAGACTAAATAAGTTTATAAATGTAGGACCTCATCATATCTTTTATGTGTCCAACCGTTATTGAATTTATAGAGCTGATTAGACTACTTTATTTGTAGCATATGAAAGAACATGGATGTATGGTAACAAACATTGGCAAACTGCACTGTATCCTCCTGTCAATAAGTGTACATGTCTCCAAAAATCTTAGATATGATCTTTCATTCTATGTTCTTTTCCTTTAAAAAAATCCTTTTACAAAGTCAAGTATAATTGAAATCAATCTAAATTATAAGCTGTTGCCATGGTTTCTTCCAGCTAATACCTCCTCCTCACACTTTTTCAGGTACTCCTCAAGGAAAAGACAAGTATTGATAAAGGACATTGGATTACCAATTGATCCTGAAATCATATCATAAAGGAGTCACTGCACCTATATAAACTAGAGTATTCAACGGAATCTCTTCAATTCAGCTATAATCTTATATGGATCACAAGCATGCTATGAGGAAGAACAAATATCAAAATCAGATTTAAATTTTTTATTGTAATTAGAAATTGAGTCAACTATATTTTGATATTGGTAGCCTAGTTTCTATATTTCAAAGAAGCAGACATTCCAAACAGCTTTAGCTTTCTTTGCAAACTGAGGTGTTGTGAGATTAACACCATTTCAAATGGGAGTGTAAAGAACTGCTGTCCTTTATATAAACCCAGCAAGGCAGAAGATGTCCACAAGTGAAAAAGAACAGTGCTGGGGATGGGGGTAATTTTTGTTGCTATTGTCATTGTTACTATTTTCTAGTGCAAAGCTCACTGATTCTCATGTAAAAATTCTCCTGAGTGAATGAGAACTATCAAATAAAAATGAAAGCAAAGACAGAGGGCTAGTTACAATCTTTTATTTTCTTGTGTGCAAAGTGTTGTCATGTTGGACAACCAGACTTTGAGCACTGGGTTTCAGATACAACTGTAGCCTCAACTCCGATGATTAAAACTGAGTAGGGTTATTTTCAAAGCATCTCCAAAAGCTCCAAAAACAAAATTAAAACAAAACAAGACAAACAAAAAAAATTTCCTTTCTGATAGCATAGTTTTAAAAAAGAACAATGTACACGAGTTTGATCCTATCCACAGAGCTAAGTGGGAAACTAGAAATGAAAATCGAAAAGAATACATTAGGTGATAATGAGTTTATGAAGACAGTGCCGCTACATTATGATCCATGCTACCTGTAAACATGTGCATTAGAAATAAAATTAAATGTGTGGTATATTCATCATCCTCAGCATTACCAGATTCTCTAGCCATCATACTGACGTGTCTTTTCATTTGTTTATTTCATGGAGAGAAGAGAAATTCAAGGAATGTAACAATGAGTTTGATATGCCAATCAACAACAGAAACACACCCCCTCCATGGGTGTGGCCAGCAGAAATTCTTGCCTGATCATTTCCCAGACCTGTGATTCTGTTCCATGCCAGGCCCCCCCCCCCCCCCCCCCATTATGGGGATAATGTCTCTTTTGTGATCTTCTGAAAATGTGGAGGATTTCTAGTAGAGCATTATTATACAGGCTCTCACTGTTTTCAAAATCTGTGTTTGGTCCATCAGCTCATTCTAATTGGCAGACTGAAAAAAAAAATGGTGTTCATGTTGACAGACTCTGGTGTTTCTCACAAAACAGACACCCATTTTCATTTCTTTTGCTTCCCGACATCTCGTGGTGGTGACAGATGTTTCAGAACAGTTTCAGTGTCCCTGTCCAAATAGAAAATGCACACTTAATGATACCCATGGGTATGTTGATAACCACATCTTCATAACTCTAAAAAAAATTATACCCCTTGGTAATTATATTACTATTCAATATTTATGAACTATTGACAGAAAAAGATCTCACTTTGAACTGTATTATTATAGATACTCACATTTTCTTCAACATAAAAGGTTACAATGTTTTATACAATTTTCTATTTAAGGCTGTAATTAGATATGCTGATTTTAAAAGCCCGAATTGAGGTGTGCATCCTTCACTGTGAGAGTAAAAGAAATGCAGCTTGGTGGCAGCTCTGCCGTCTCTGACTAATCCACCAGCCACCCACTTTAATGGCTCTTCATAAATAATTCAAATTTTAATTATGTTGCCAGCCTCTGACCTGAAGAGAAATGAAGAAAAGGAAAAAGAATGGACCAGGGAGCGTCTATCAGTAGAATCAAATTGTGCCTCCAGTAAATGACTTGATGTCTCAAAGCTCCACTTTCCTAGTAAAGGCACACCTGCTTCCTCATCCCCCACCTCCGACATAGAAATATAAAATAAAATTACTGTCACCGAGGATACTCTGCTGATGAATGAGCTGTTTACTCTGAAAGGAGACAGTCTGCCCTTATTTAAGGAGCCGTGTTTCTCCACATCTGCTTATCTAAGGAGATATAATTAAGATTAAAATATGGGTTTAATTTGTACCAGAGTCCCCTAGGTACCAATTCCTACCATTGTTTTCCAGGCCAATCTGTGCTACCCTCCTGAAAAGCCACTGATGTTATTCTCCTATCAGGCATGCTCGTATCATGGCCGTGACACATCAGATCTCTGCTATATTCAAAGGGGGCTTATAAATCCCCTCCCAAGCCCAGGTCTTATAAGTTATTGTTGGAGGGACTGTTGCCAAATTAATGGCTGGCTGAATAGTCTTAGGAAAATCTAACTGCATCTGTCATACAGAAAGCTGGCCAAGGTGGATCTGACAGGCGATACATGGCTGAATGATCTCCTCCCACCTAGAAACATCTTTTAATTGCATTAGGTCTCTCCATCCTCAGTTGAGCATCTGCTCACTACAGACAAAGCACTAGTTTTCAAATTGAAATGCTAAATCTCGATGTATAAGTTCTAAACACTACTTTACAATTTTGCTAATGGGATGCAAACGCAGTCATATTTGATGTAAGATCCCCGAGGCCAAACCTAACCCATGCATACTAAAAATTTATCCTTTCCTATTGTTTGGTATCTGGATAGTTTTTATGCCTCTAACAAAGACTGCATTTAGATTTCATTTAAGAGAGTGTAAATCCCATTTACTATAGGTCTTTTGGCTTTTTTGGGGGATGTACATAGATCCAAAAGCTGATTCAATCTTCTCTGGAATTCTCATTTTTAGTTTTTCATTTTTATTTAATTGAAGATATTTAGGAAAGATCTATAGAATTTATTGGACTATGTATAGATCTGTAGAAATGTAGCTGTCTCAAAAAAATGAATTTGTTACCAAACTGTATCTTATTCTTCAACCACCTGGCATTACTTGAAACCTATTTTTTACTTTTTGATACTTAAAATGTTATTTTTTCCCAATCATTTATCTAAGAGTTGATTCTGTTAAGAGAAAGGTAAGGCTGGTTCTCTCGGTTATGTCCTGTCACCTATTTCAGGGGCCTCCCACATATAAATGGTAATAAAATAGACAGACATATCCAAGTTCATTAAATTATCTATCCAATCTATGTCAGCACATTTATCTGTATGTGTAGATCTATTGCATCATTTCTTACAAAATTATATTGAGACAGCCTCACAGGTACCATTCAACTGGAGGCTAGAGGATCAGGTATTCAAGGCCAGGGTTAGCTACATGAGACTCTCAAAGAGAAAGGTTAAAAAGTAAACCTTGTAAAAACAAAATTTATAATCATAATTTTACATGTCTCCTCCATCTATAAACTAGCATGCTCTAACTGATAATCCTAATTGCCAGTTTTCAGTGTGTTTATTCTGATCACCAGACTTTTACCACTACCCTACCACTAACCAGCAAGTGGTCAGTGACCCATGAGCATACATAATCTCTGTTTGAAACATGAGGAAAAAATTGTTAATTTATTATCCTCATTTAGAAGATGAGAGAACAAGGGATCCAGACAGACAATTATTAATTGGTGCCAAGGAGATAAAAAGATGTTGGGGAGTAAGGCAAGTAGCAGGTGAAGGAGGCAGCTGCTTGCAAAATAAAACTTTACTGAGTACCTGATTCTTCCTTGATTCTGTTTTAACCCTTACAACGCAATGATATTTCGAATGATACACAACACATGATGGATTATTGACATACATGAGATGCACAAAAACGAAAATTACATCTGTAGAATGAAAAACTTCTTTCAAAATAAATCGCCATTAATTAATGTAGAAGAAATTGATGATGGGTTTTCAACATAGTTTTAAAAAGATAATCTGTAAAATATTACCATATTGTTGCATTAAAATTCTTATAAAAATCATTTAAAAAAAACAACAACAAAAAAAAAAAAACAAAAACCAGCTGGGCGGTGGTCCCGCACGCCTTTAATCCCAGCACTTGGGAGGCAGAGGCAGGCGGATTTCTGAGTTCAAGGCCAGTCTGGTCTACAAAGTGAGTTCCAGGACAGCCAGGGCTACACAGAGAAACCCTGTCTTGAAAAATAAAAAATAAAAATAAGACAAAAACAAAAACAAAATCATCTTAACAGTAAGAGATGCCACTTGGATAGTCTGTTGAGCCCTAACATAGTTTTACAATAACAGCAACATAACTTGGGATGAGGTTCATTCTAGGAGTTTATGCCAAGTAAATAAGAGGATTTTTATTGTATTTACATAGAAAAACACTTATGGGGTTGATATTAGGGATCATAAAAATGCAAAACCCTTCCAAATTCATCATGGGTATTAGTATATTTTTATAATATAACCAGCAATTATAACTTTATAATTCATTATTTATTGTATGCTATATTTAATATACAATTGCTTATATTTTACTTTATTTTCATATTTAATGACAGGAATCACACTATTAGTCTACATTGTACATACAGATGGCAAAACTGTACCCCTAGCAAGCCCTTGAAAGGCTTCTAGATATTCCCTCAGACATGTTTAATACAGTAGATTAAAAAGAAATTGACTTTAAACAAATGGAAAGTACAAACCCAATTGAATAAAGAAGTTTCACATCCGTACATCACGTGTACTCGTATGTTGTACCAACATGCATGATGATGTGGATTTAAAAAAGAAGAAAGCAAATAAAACCACAAGAATTTTACAAAATTTTACCTCTGTGATGAATTAAGGGTATTTGTATGTTCCTTCTGCTTAGCTATATTATCAGTTTAATTCCTAAGAAGAAAACTATTTCCAGTGAGAAAAAAAAATCACACTGTTAGTGGACATTTTGCAAGCCCTTCTGCAAGACTATATCTCACATGTCCCCAACAAGCCCTTGGGACTCTCCTAAAGATTCTCTCCCACTTGCTTAGTAACTCCAGCCATAGTGGCTTTCCTGACCCAGATCATAAAATGCTCCCTAGGCCTTAACGCCTTCGCACTAACTACTCCTATCAAGACTGACATCTTAACATCAATAGAGGGCCCTGCCCCTCCCTTTATTTCATTCATGCTCAGGATAGCTGAAAGGACCTTCGTGAACTACCATATTCAAGTCAGCATAGGCCATAAACTAAGAGCTATGTACCTCATGTGCCTAAACGTCAGAGTATTTTGTGCTAGGAAAACATCTTTATATTCAATTGTTGTTGGTTTACCAGTTATCTCCTTTAATTCATAACATATAAAACTGAAATCCAAAAGCACACCTGATTTATGACTGTGTTTCTACTAGTCCCTACAAATGTGTCTAGCACATGCAAGAACTCAGAAGAGTTTCAGAATGATCGAATAGTCTAGTGGATGCTACAGTCCAGACTGGTGAACATCATCTACGCTTTTTTACACCATCTTTCCTCTTTACAGGTAAAATACTTCCTAACTTTCTCTCTTCCACTCTTTTTCGCTTTCTTTTTTTCTCAGTAGCTTCCCTTATTTATTAGTATGAATCAGTGCCAAGTCATCACTGTTTAAGTATGACAAGGACTCTGCAAAGTAGAGAACTTCATATAAAACTGAATAATGGACAGAGGCTTGTATTACCACAATAAACTTCCACACACAGCATTCTAGAATGCAGACTCCATAAGGTAGACAATTATCTATTGTCTGTTGACTCCAGCCCCCAAATTAGTCACTGACATAAATTAGGCAATCAACACATACCTGATTCCTGAAAGCATGCATTCAGAAATGATTAAGTGAGGACGCATTAACATTCAATCCACTTTGTTCCATGTGCTTGTGAATTGCCATGAACAAGGAAACTATAAGCCTGATGTGTTTCTGTACAAGGACACACACTGTGACCTAAACTATGTGGCAATAAAAGCACACTGAATAAAAACCACTTGCTCATGAACTAATCTCCCCCAGAAACATTAAACAAGTTTTATATGAAATATATCCCCAGATGCACACAGCACAGCCTTCCTTCCCACCAAGCAGACAGCTCTGCAGCACTGCCAATTAAGTCACAGCATAAATTTATTGCTTCATTAAAGATCAAAATTCAATGAGAAACTACACCAAGATCCTTGGCCTATCAGGTTGCTTCAGAAAACAGAAGCAACGCCACAGTGAATGCATCTCCCAAACTCCAACGTAGTTTTTCTTATAAGCACTTCTTTAGACTCAAGCCATGTCTGAGCCAGGAAGCAACATGTTCAGCATTACTTTTTTTTTTCTAGCATAGGTTCTTTTTTTTATTTTTTTTAATTAATTAGGTATTTTTTCATTTACATTTCCAATGCTACCCCATAAGTCCCCCCACCCTCCCCCCACCACTCCGCTCCCCCCCCCCCACTCCCACTTCTTGGCCCTGGCGTTCCCCTGTACTGAGGCATATAAAGTTTGCAAGACCAATGGGCCTCTCTTTCCACTGATGGCCGACTAGGCCATCTTCTGATACATATGCAGCTAGAGACACGAGCTCCGGGCGTACTGGCTAGTTCATATTGTTGTTCCACCTATAAAGTTGCAGACCCCTTTAGCTCCTTGGGTACTTTCTCTAGCTCCTCCATTGGGGGCCCTGTGATCCATCCAATAGCTAGCTGACTGTGAGCCTCCACTCATGTGTTTGCTAGGCCCCAGCATAGCCTCGAAAGAGACAGCTATATCAGGGTCCTATCTGCAACATCTTGCTAGTGTGTGCAGTGGTGTTAGCATTTGGGGGCTGATTGTGGGATTGATCCCCGGGTATGGCAGTCTCTAGATGGTCCATCCTTTCGTCTCAGCTCCAAACTTTGTCTCTGTAACTCCTTCCATGGGTGTTTTGTTCCCAATTCTAAGAAGGAGCAAAGTGTCCACACTTTCGTCTTCATTCTTCTTGAGTTTCATGTGTTTTGCAAATTGTATCTTGTATCTTCAGCATTACTTAACACTTGCTCTTAACTTCACTGATCTTGAATAGATAGCACAGCAATCCACCCAAGCAGAGATGGACCGCCTAGCAGACTGTCTCTGACTCTGTCAGTTTGGGAAGCCACTCTATCATTATCTCTGAAAGGGGCCTCTCTGTAAAGGATCGACAGTTTGTGTATGCTTACTGTTCCCACTCACTCCAGTGGGGCAAATATCATCAAGTTGACTCTACACTATCATTTCCCCTGAAAACCTGTAATTATTTTCCTCAAGCAACACTTCATGCTGCTGTCCTGATTAAAGGCAACACACACTAGAAGGCAAGGAGTAGCAATGCTCAGAAGGCAAATATTTATTTATTTTGTAAGCCTCAGGCAATGAAGTGTACAAAGTAGGCACCAAACTTGTTTTCAGATGGTATTATATTTGCTGTGACTCATAATATATTGAATAATTTTACTATACAAAATAATAAGCATTTAAACATCAAACCAAGGAGAACATATATTTGTATACTTTTGTTCTGCCATTTATTAAAATCACCCCCATAAAATGGCATAGCATCAGCAGTGGCCACTCTAGTTTTCTTCTTTTCATTAACTCTGATTACATAATTATTTAACTATTTCTTGACAGGTAGATCAATTAAAACGCTGCTTTATTTATCAGAAGCTTCGCCTGAATTGAATATATTTACTTCCGCTGGTTAGGTAGTTATTGAGAGAAGAGTATTCAAACAAAACGTCCATCATTGAGAACTCCTTAGGTTTCTGTGAGCTAACTTACACCTTTCCAAGGCTAAGGTGAGATATTGCTTATGCCTGAATCTTGAAAGACAACGCATCTTTTGCCTGACTCAACACACTGGTTGAGCCAATCAACTGGACTTGACTTGGAGATTCAGACTTTGGACTTGACTTGGAGATTCAGACCCAGCTGCTCATTCATTGTTTTCAATGTTTTTTTTTTTTTTTTTTTAGGTTGGATCTCATGCAGTTCATATAGCTCAGGCTGGTCTGTCTTCTGTTTTCAATAGATTTTTAGCAACACAACAATGAAAGCCCACAACAGGTATGCTGGCCATAGCAGTCACATGTGGTTAATGGGTTACCACTCCTGGGGCCAGTTATTCAATGCTGATAGTAGCAGCATAAACCTTGCTGTTAAGGGTGGTAAAAAGGATAATAATCTCTCTCTTTCTCTACCACCACACTTAAGCATTCAGGGTGATTTAAATTTAGTTCTAAATATTGTTAAGTGCCTAATATATTCATTAATTTTCCTACTATATAAGTAATACTGTCAATATTTTTTGTAGATGGCCCTGGTGCTGTTTGTATTTTGCTGTTAATTCAACTTCTCTAAGAGGAGCTGTCTGGACAAGGAGTGAATCATGTACTCAAGACTTGATGTGACCCTCATAATGAGTAAAGAAACCAATTACTGGGCAAGTAGGCGGGATGTCCGGGTCAGAGGGATCAGAGAGGAGGCAGGAGAGGGAGAGATGGGCTTTTGGATAGGGACAGTATGAGGACAAGATGTAGCTATTAGTGATCCCTAGGTTAGATGGCAAATCTACCAGGATTCGCCACCAGATGATTTAGATTTATATGGCTTACAAGGTTAGGATTCTAGTTGTCGCGGCCAGCGATTGAGTTACCATTGATTCTGAACTAAGTTTCTGTGGCGTTTTCCTTCACAGGGCAGCTCAACTGAGTACCAGAGAGAAAGGTATGGTGGCAAAGTGTGGGTTTGCCAGAATCGTACCCCAAAAGGCCATGGGAATTTTGGAGCATGGGGCTGGCATGGTAACAACCCACCAGTGGGAACTTAGTGAGCTGGGTGGAGAGATTTTGGAGCTCTGAGACAGTCTCCAAGAGATGAGAACTGGCCAGTCATGACCTGCCAGCATAGCTTGAATTGCTTCTTTTTTTATTACTTCCCAACAAATATTAATTGTTGTTAACAATGTTAATTGAGGTAGTGAACCCTCATTAGGAAATTGTACTACAGGTGGACTTTTTGATATAATATAATGTACCATCCCCCTCTACGTTTTAATACTGAATGATGTTTAGATACTTACAGAGCTACAAAGGGCTTCAAAAGAGCTAATACAGAAGAGCCAACTGTCCGTATAATATAATATAACATCTCAGTATTAATTGGATTTCCCTATTTAATTTACAAAATGCCTGTAAATCAGAAAGGGAAATTTTCTGATACTATAAACAAAAATCATAGATATAATTGCATTAATCAAATTGTGACAATGATAAATTTGACCTAACAAAACTGACCAATCTCCAGCAGTAACTAGTTATATAAAAACATATACAGAGACAAAATTATTTACTAATGAAGTAATAAACATGACATATGTATAAGTAACTTGAGACCATATAATTAAAGTCTATCATTAAAAAAAAGATTTTACCATATATGATGACTTTCACACATTCAACTTTTAATAATATATTAAATATAAAAACAGGAGATTGCCTATACATATCAACATCTCAATCATATTAATACCACTTGTACAACCAATGACAGGCAATTTAGAAATGTATTACAACAATATTAATAACCAAATAGATTGAAATCAACAAACAAACTTGGATATCATTGGACAATAAGAAAGTTCTATCTTTGAGGTGAGACCCATGGATCAGTTTGAATGAAAATAGTCCATACTGACTCATATTTAAATTAGTTTGATCCCTAGTTGTTAAAACTCTTTGGGAAGGATTAGGAGGTGTGGTACTCTTGGAGGAGGTATGTCACCAAGGATGGGCTCTGAGGTTTCAAAAGTCAGTACCACTCCCAGTTAACTCTGTAGATCAAGATGAAAGCTCTCAGCCACTGCTCTTGTGCCACGTCTTCTCCCCACTCATGGATTCATGTGTTCTATTATGTCTTGCTTTGATCATGATGTTTTGTCAAAGCTTAGAAATATAACCAACGGGGCCTAGCAAACACAGAAGTGGATGCTCACAGTCAGCTATTGGATGGATCACAGGGCTCCCAATGGAGGAGCTAGAGAAAGTACCCAAGGAGCTAAAGGGATCTGCAACCCTATAGGTGGAACAACATTATGAACTAACCAGTACCCCAGAGCTCTGTAGCTGCATATGTATCAAAAGATGGCCTAGTCGGCCATCACTGGAAAGAGAGGCCATTGGACACACAAACTTTATATGCCCCAGTACAGGGGAACGCCAGGGCCAAAAAAAAATGGGAATGAGTGGGTAGGGAAGTGGGGGGGAGGGCATGGGGGACTTTTGGGATAGCATTGGAAATGTAATTGAAGAAAATATGTAATAAAAGAAAAAAGAAAAAAAAAGAAATATAACCAAGATACCACATAAGTTCAAAACATGGTTACCAAATCACTCACAAAATTAGCAAATCCTCTTATTTCTTTGGAGCAGGTGATACAAAAATTCACATAAAAATTAATAATAACCTAGAAAATACTAATTAAGACCTTCAAATTTAAAGATTTATTGCTTCCATTGAACATGGGCCCTGAAATTAAGTTCAATCTTGCTGTCAGCAGTTGCCAAGGACTGAAATTTGAGAGTCAAGAGTAGGCTAGGGTCACATTGCTCAATGTATCCATTCCTGAGTCTTCATAGTACATCAGCAGGTTCCTGATAGTTTCAACTCAAGGCCACATACCTTCCATTAACCAGCACCAGTCTATCATCCAGGGAAGCTTATGAGGAGAATTAGAATCAATACTTTCTTCCATCTTGGATGAAACCTTAGTTGTAATTTACAACTTAGGCCAAGCATATGACCAGATCAGTATTTGGATCTGTTAAAAGATTTACTTACCTCTAAGAAATACCTGTATTTTCAAAGAAGCACAACTGAATGTGCTCTGAGAAAACCAGTAAATGCCATACCCCTTTCTGCCTTTCTAGCACCCAGAACTGCAGTATACACAAGAGCAAACACACATTGCCAGTTCAACAGCACACTTTTGCAAAGCTGCCAGTTCAGATTTGAGCAAACAGAAATTAGATTGTATCTTATGACAAGAGAAATTCACCCTCATCATTATTGTGTGATCTGGTTTCTGGCTTCCAATTAAATGACCAAATTCAATTGGACTTGGCTATCTGTAAAAAACACAAAATCTTGTACTAGTCCTGCCATTTTTGATGTGATCACTTTCAAACAATATTTAAAAAAACATAGTTGTTTAAAAGAAAACATGATGTTCATTTCCTTAAATGAAAACATTTTAATAAGAAAATGATAGCAATTAATACATTAATTTAAAATATTGGCAATATTTTGTTATTATTTACCAGTGAGATAATACTTTTTGTGAAAATAGCTGTTTCGTTTGGGTCAGCTTGAATTTTCTTCTACCTTGTACCTCCGCCACGTTTTATTTTTTGAGACAGGGTTTTGTGGTGTGTCTGAAGGTAGCCAAGAATTACCATGAACTCTTAATGTTCCTGTCTCCAACTTTCATGTGCTATGATTATAAATTTGCAGGGCCACAAAGACTGAGACAAAGCTGGGAAGCAAACTCAGGGCTTTATGCATGCCTCATAAGTACTGTTCAATTAAGCTGCATTTCCAGCCTGCTAGCTTCAACAAGCCACTGATCAAGCATGTGAAGCTAGTGCTGCAATGCATGCTGGGGAACATATGCATTTACATAATTTATAAGGAAGAGAAGAATCAAAGTGACAAAATAGCAAAAAACTACCAATTACAATCCTAAGAAGAAAACAACAGTGAGCTATGCATATACCTCGTAGAATTAATGCAAAAATTCTGCGCTATTTCTTCTGGGCCTGTTACTATCTTCCAAAATGAACCTTTGGTATGTGGTCTTAGCATTATCCAAAGACTATATGAATGTATTTACTCATCCAAAGTCAGATCTGTTATATTGTTGCATAAGGGCCTAGAAGGCAGTGAAGAAGAGGACTCTAGATCAGAGAAAAGATGCTAATGACCTCCTTCATTAACTGAAATTCAGATGTCCTGGAGTTTTTTCCCTACCTTAAACTCATTAATCAGCTATGACCATAGGATGCTTAAATGATCTTAGAACTAGATTTACATCATCTCATTCTACTCTTTTATATAAATAGTTCATTTTGAGTCAAAGTGAAAACAGGAACCTGGGCAAATTCAAATCCAGTCTTGTGGTTTCTATTGGTTGAGAAATATCAAATAAGTTTCTTTCCATTGCAAATAACTGAAACTCCAACTCAAGTCAATCTAGTCCATAAGGAACGAACCTTTGATGTGTGGTTTCAGCATATCTAGATTTTAGCCTATCCAAAGATTGTAGCAATGTGTCCACTCATCTCAAAGTCAGATCTGTTTTATTGCTGCAGAAAGGCCTGGAAGGCAGTGAAGAAGATGACTCCAGTTCAGAGAGAAGATGCTAATGACCTCATTAACTGATATTATAAGACAGTAGAGAGGCGTCATCCAGCCTCATCTGGCTGAGTATCTCAACACTGTCATTACAGAATCAAGTGATTTACTTGCCAAACAGGAGACTAAAGTTTCCTTTCCTCACAAGTACTGAAGAAGAGATGTGTAAAAGTAACTTTTATTCACCAGAAATGAATGTTATCTTAGAGGCTTGCTGCTGAACTCTGGCTGGCTGTTCTGGCCCAAAGTCCTTTCCAAGCTGACTGATTCAAACTGACTCCTCTCAGCTTCTTCCTGAGTTGCTCTGCTTTGCCTCAAACTATGGCAATCTGTTTTATTCTTCTTGATCCTTTTCATTCTCTGGCTATTCTGTTTTCACCTGCAACCTGTCCTGGTAAAGCTGCCTACTCCTCAGTCCATCTCTCTCTGTCTCTCTCTGTCTCTGTCTCTCTCTCTCTCCCTCTCTCTCTCTCCCTCTCCCTACCCTCTCCCTCTCTCTCTCCCTCTCCCTCTCTCTCTGTGTTTGCATGTGCTTCCTTAAATAGCCTCGTTGTTCCTTAAATAGCCTGTGTTGTTCTCATGAGAGTTGGGCGTATCCTATCACTGGCTCATTTTGTCAAATCTTTCTCTGATTCATCACTTTGTCCCTCAATTAGATGTCACTTTCAAACATACCTGCTTCCTTCTACAAACTAAAGGTCTATACTAAGGATATGTCTGTATTTCAGTAAGAGGGATTACAGGTACATAGCTTGTATGCATTCCAGCTGGATAGCACAGAGGAAGGTCTTTGGATGTGATCCCTTGCAAGAGTAGCCATGTTGCTGGAATAAAATTCCTCTACAGATGTAAACTTGACCCTGATGGGATTACTTTTTCCACAAGTCCTCTGCAGAGCAAGAAACCATGATTTAAACAATTCAGCCTTAGGCTATTAGAACTAGCCACTTGGGTCAAAACATAGGACAACATTTCATCAAATGATTTGCATCATTCAAACCAAACATCTACACAAAGTTCAGATGCTGAGTTGCTAAGTAGACAGTTTCTCTGTCTGTTATACAATAAAAATGAGGACATGATGTTTTCAAGCATAGTAATACCTTGAAAATTGAATACTGTGTATTATGGAAGTTTGATAGAGTCACAAAGTAAAACTATCTTCCAGAATTTTCCATCCTCTAAAATGTGTACTATTCCACAATCAAATTTGCCCTTACAATTTTTTTTTCAAGATCAATATGGGATCTGGGAAGATAGAAATCATGAAACAAACAAACAAAATTTTAGATTCCTCCAAATTGCAGACAGTAGGTAATTTTTATAAGAAGAGGACATGACTGGTTTTTCATTATTCTGTCTAATTATCCATTTTTCTTACAAATGTTTTCATGCTTTCCTTTCATTAATGAAAACGTGGATAAACAACAACCATAAAATTGGAGACAACTTAGAATCAGCTGCCAACTAATCTATAACAATGTAGCAGATTCTAAGGTGAGGTTTTACATTATTTCTAATTTATTTTATGGTGTCTGGTGGGGGGGAGGGGCGGGAGACACACCCTAAGGGTGGCATATCCATTCTTCAAGGCACTATCAAGAAAAACAACAACAACAATTCACCTATGATATAAATCAAACACAGAGCTTAGGATAGGGTATAATTCAGGGTAAAAGCATTCTTTTAACATAAACAAGTCCCTACAGTTGATCCAGAGCATCAGCAAGACAAAAGAATCAACCTTAGAGTAAAATTGTCCATGCCATCCAGGTTAACAGTCACTTCACTTTCAGAATTTTTTGAGTTTATAATTTTATAAAAGAACCATAACTTCAAAATGTGTGAGATTTTCACTTCCAGTAATTTACAAAGTATACCAGGAAACTTCTTCCAATATTTTCAACAAGACAAATACAAAGTCTGCTAAAAACAAAACAAAACAAAAACAAAAACAAAAAACAAAACCAAACAAACAAACAAACAACCCCCCCCCACAAACTTTTGGACTTAATAAACACAGTAAAGGTTCAGGATTTAAAATCAAAATCAAAATAATAGCCTTAATTTTTACTAGTATACTAGTCTTTGAGAGAGAAGTTGCAAATGCTATTTCACTCAAAATTAAGTAATTAGGAATGTATCTAACTAAGAAATCAATGAAAATTTCTAAGAAATTGAAAGTGAAAATCACAGTAGATGCTAAACTATGAGATCATTGTATGTTTCTAGAAAGGCAGAATTATTATGGTGAAAAGGTCCACAACTACCTGTGCTGGTTAGTTTTCTATTAACTTGACACAAGCTAGAGTCATCTGAGAGATAGAAGCCTCAATTGGGAATTGCCTGCATAAGACTGGGTTGTAGGCAAGTCTATAGGGCATTTTCTTAATTACTGATTGATGGGAGAGGCCCTTGCTCATTGTGGGCAGGGTCACCCCTTGACTGATATTAAAAGCATGTTGAGCAAGCCACTAGAAGTCAGCTAGTAAGCAGCATTCCTCCATGCATCAGTAAATACCTCCAGGATCCTTCCTTGAGTTTCTGACTTCCTTTGATGGTGGACTACGATATGGAAGAATACTCTGAAATGAACCTAAAGTAAACCTTTCTTCCTCAAGTTGATTTTGGACAGTTATTTTAGAATAGAAAAAAACAACCTTAAGACAGGATCAAAAGTATGCATAATATAAAATATACAAAATGTATGCAATACCTAGCAACATTCCTGTATCAAACTTCACAAGTTTAGAAAAATATTACAAGAATTCATATGGAACCTCAAAAGAACAGCAATAGTTGGGGCAACCCTCGGAGTAAGAGCATTGCTGTAGGTATCACAATAGTTGGCTTCGATTATACTATAGAGCTATAGTGACAAAGACAGCCTGGTGTGCTGCAAAAATAAGAACGCTAGAGAAACAATAGAAGAGGTGGAAATTAAAAAGTGAAGTTTTGCCCCCTTAATGTTTGAAAAAGGAAGCAAAAACACACAATAGAAAAAAAAAGAAATCTTATTCAACAAATGGTGCTGGTAAAATTGGACTTCTACCTGTAGAAGAATAAAACTAGATTCTTTATCTTTCACCTACAAAAGTCAATTAAAAATGAATCAAAGAGACCTTAATTTAAAACCAGAGGCACTGGAACTTTTACAGGAGCCACAGGGGAATACCCTTTAGGATACTACGGTAAGCAAAATCTTTTAAATAATACACTGACAACCTAGGGATCTCTTAGTAGCAACAGATGGGACTACATTAAAAATAAAAAGTTTCAGTACAGCCAAGGAAACAATGAGCAGAGTGGGAGAAGACCTTCACCTGTTACACTTCAAATGTGGACCTAGTAGCCAGAATTTACAAAGAACTGCAGAAATTAAATATCAAGGGAACTGAAGATCCAAAAACAAAAACAAAAAACAAAAAAATAAAAATAAATGGGCAAATGAACTGAATAGACGGCTTCAAAAAACAGAAATATAAATGACCAATAGCTATTTTTAAAATATTTCAATGTCCCTCAACATCAGGGTAATATAAATTAAAACTACTTTGCGGCTCCACTCCATCCCAAACAGAATGGCTATCACCAAATACTTTGACAAAAAATATTGGAAAGGACAAGAAGAGAAAGAAATCCTACTCACTGTTGGGGGGGGGGGGGGGGCAAGTTCAGACAACCATTTTGTAAATCAATTTGGAGATTTTACATGAAATTTAGAGCTACCTTATGACCCAGATTTTCCACCTAGACATAAACCCAGAGGGAACTCCACACCCTGCCATAGAGATATATGTAGCCCGATGGTTAGTGCTGCAATAGTCAGTAGAGTACAGAGCCCACGTGATCTAATGACATCCCAAAGGCCTTACCTTTTAATCCACCATGCTGGGCATTAAGTCCAATACTAGAGCAACAACAGGAACATTTTGACTACAGCAACAGTAACTTACATTTCCTTGGCAACACACACATAGCCAGAAGGTTCTAGCTTTTTAATTAAAGAAGCCTAATCTGGAGTCTGAACAGGTGAGAGGGTGCGCCAGAGAACCTGACAGCTTCTGGAACAGGCGGAAGCACAGAGGCGCTGGGGCAGCACCCTGCGTGGGCCGGGGACAGCCGGCCACCTTCCGGACCAGAGGACAGGTGCCCACCCGGCTGGGGAGGCGGCCTAAGCCACAGCAGCAGCGGTCGCCATCCTGGTCCGGGACCCGCCGAACTTAGGAAATTAGTCTGAACAGGTGAGAGGGTGCGCCAGAGAACCTGACAGCCTCTGGAACAGGCAGAAGCACAGAGGGGCTGAGGCAGCACCCTGTGTGGGCCGGGGACAGCCGGCCACCTTCCGGACCGGAGGACAGGTGCCCGCCCGGCTGGGGAGGCGACCTAAGCCACAGCAGCAGCGGTCGCCATCTTGGTCCGGGACCCGCCGAACTTAGGAAATTAGTCTGAACAGGTGAGAGGGTGCGCCAGAGAACCTGACAGCTTCTGGAACAGGCGGAAGCACAGAGGCGCTGAGGCAGCACCCTGCGT